>NC_039284.1:6790847-7090847 GCF_003368295.1 Carassius auratus
GGTGTGTTTAAAAATCTCGGGGTGTTTAAAAATCTTGGAAACCCTCAATTTGTTGTTTCCTTCTCAAACATGATTGGATTGAGCAGGCGCCGCTGATTGGGACAGCCTATTAGCAATCACATTCGGCTTTCCGCCAAAGACTTTATGACATTTGATTGAATTGAAGTACAGTACACACACACACACACACACACACACACACACACACAAACACACACACACAGAGTTGTCACACATAGATTGTGTGTGTGAGAATGGTGTTATTCAGCTGAAAGTATTTTCTCCTGCCTTTTGCCTGTATGTCAATTTGAGAGGAAGGGGCTTAATTCTGTCACTCAAATGAGCTGAATTTAATTTTTCCTTCTTTGTACGCTGACCTAAACACCTTTAATCATTATTATTTTCTCTTCTATGCTGCGTGTATAAAACGGTCAGGTTCAGAGGTGTGTCAAAACATTGCTATACTGCCTTCTTTGCTGGTTTAGGTTTATTGATTTGATTTATGAAAAAACAGAGAAACTCACATGTACACACGATTGTTAGCTGAATCTTCTTTTCTGATATTACATATTAATGTAAGCTGAGCATTTGCTTTGATGTTTTTGAGTATGCGGTGTGTTTAACACAGTCAACTTCAAATGTGGGTGCAAAAAAATCCATTAAACAACGAGCAGAGGTTTGTCAAAGCGTTACCATTGTGCTATTGCCTTGTGGGCAAGTGAAAAATTGTATTACTCGTGAGAAATAATGTAATACTCAATTAATGAAGCTGTGTACTCTGTCCACCTCTGGTTAACCGGTTCTTCTTAGTGAACCGGTTGAACCAGTTCACAAAATTGAACTGAATCATTTGAAACGGTGCGGATCCACTGCACCACTACAGACATATGGCCGGTCCAAATTTTAATTGTATTCTATGCACTTAAAGGGTTAGTTCACGCAATAATCAAAATTATGTAATTAATAACTCACCCTCATGTCGTTCCAAACCAGTGAGACCTCCGTTTATCTTCGGAACATAGTTGAAGATATTTTAGATTTGGTCCGAGAGCTCTCAGTCCCTACATTGAAACTGTGTGTACGTCTACTGTCCATGTCCAGAAAGGTAAGAAAAACATCATCAAAGTAGTCCATGTGACATTAGAGGGTCAGTTATAATTTTTTGAAACATCGAAAATACATTTTGGTCCAAAAATAGCAAAAACTATGACTTTATTCAGCATTGTCTTCTCTTCCGTGTCTGTTGTGAGAGAGTTCAAAACAAAGCAGTTTGTGATATCTGGTTCGCGAACGACGCGTCAGATTCAAAAACCGAGGAGCTGATGATACTGTGCATGTGTGATTCAGCGTGAAGCAGACCGAAACACAGAGCATCTGAACTGAACTGATTCTTTTGGTGATTGATTCTGAACTGATTCTGTGCTAATTATATAAGCTCGGATAAAACCGAAGGCTTGAATCAAGGGCAATCATCACCAATGACGCAATTACGTAGAGTGCAAAAGGACCGGTGAACCGTTTTCTTCAACCAGTTTATTGAATCGAACTGTCCGAAAGAACTACTGGTGAACGAGTCAATGTTTCGCTCATTATCTGGCTCGTCTCGGTGTTCATCTTCAGTTATCTCTTCACAGCAGTTCAGTCAGTGTACTGAACTGTAAGACAGTCTAATAAGGCTAATAAGACTTATTGATAACTTCTGACTGTAGCTTTTTCCATTCTAGCCACAAACCTGGTGCCTAAAGCATGCAATCACTTACGAATGCACTCTGGTCTTTCGCTTTCTCTTGAATGAAAGAATATATAAATTCATAGGTCAGTAGAAGTATGTTTATAATTAAGACAATACATTACAATAATATGGTTAAAACAAAACACAGGTTTGCAGTTTCAAGCAGTAAGCATAAGGAGCTTATGTACAGCTGAAAATAATCAGAAGCCAATGACAGAAAGCCAGATACATTAAATTTACACATTTGCGGCCATTCTTACGTGAAAAATAAGGCTGCACTACACATACTATATTTATATATACTGCAATACACCACACATTAGTTATGTATATTATTCAGTGAACCATCAATAATGAATTTATATAGATCAATATACTACATAAATACACTAATATGGTATTCATTTATATTACTGTACTACACTAATATTGATATTTTAGCATTCTACAATAATACTGTACTCATATACATAATTATACTGCTCTAGTGGTTAAATTTACAAAGTCTATGCAGAGGGTTGCATCAGAATATGCTGATCAATATTTAATCTATACACTGATGTTATATTTAGTAATAAATTAAAAAATCTGATAGGTTCAGTGTGGCACTTTGTTTTTAAATATTACTGCTGCACATTTTCATAAATAAACACATTAAAGAGCAGTTTCAGTGCCCTAGGTAGCACACTAGAAAGCACCTGAGCTTTTTTTAGAAGTGATGTCAACTCTGGGTCTGCGTGTAAAATGGTGAAATGATAAAGCTAATGTTGTTTGTTCCTCCAGAAGAGCTGTATGTGTCTGAAACACAGGGCAGTGATGTGGATGGAGATGGATCAGAGCAGAAGCCCTTTCAAACTCCACTCAAGGTGCTTGATTCATTACATTTTTTTCAGGAAATACAGTTTAAATGATGATTCAGATTATTTTCTGTATTTTGTTTTCCAAAATGTTCTCTGTAATCTTTTCAGGCACTGTTATTTGCGGGAAGAGAACCTTTTCCAGTGATCTATGTGGACTCACAGAAGGAAGGAGAGGTGTGAAATCTGCGAATAACACTAACCAATAACTTGCAACAGGCAAAAAGAATATACATCACAAAGTTATTTGACAAGAAGTGTTAGAACCTTGAACCCTGACTATAAAAGTATTTTTAAAAATAAAACCTTTATTGAACCCAGTCTATAGATAGTATTTTGTAATTTAGGAAATATTATCTCATCTTGTTTGAAAAAAAAAAAAAAATCTTAACATTAAATGAAAAAAAAAAAAAGTTACACGTAACCCTTTATTTTAAGGTCTAGTTCTCACTATTAACTAGTTGTTTATTATCATGCATGTTACTACCATATTGGCTGTTTATTAGTACGTATTAGGCACATGTTAATGCATAATTCTGCAGGACCATATTCTGGATCTCTTAACCCAACTCAATACCTAAACTTAACGCAGGGCTCTAGGCTGTGACTGTTGTTTGAGAATGTGCAAGATCAAATTTGGAGTGGTCACATTTGTGTGAGTGTATGGTCTGAGCTGCAGAGCCACAGCAGGAGTCAGATTATACTCGCCTTGCAGCAACAAAATTATGTGAATATTGAGAAAAACAATCTAAAGTAAAAGACAGGTTCTTAAACCAGAGAAGGTGAGCATGTTGAGCTTGTTCCCGAGATCCAGAAGGACACGGACGAAACAGCATCTTGAAAAAGACGTGAATCATCCGTGATTGCTCTTTTAGAAACTGCTCTTTTAGAAACTGCACTTTAGCCAAAGTGCACAGGGGAATCGCCGTCACAGGGACACGACTGTACTGCTCTGGCACACCGACCAGGAACAGCTCGAACCCACAGATGAATGGCTTTGTAGTGAGTTGCATCAACTACTCGGCTCCGAAGCAAAATTCAATTGAGTGGATGCACTTGTCGTCTATTTATACCAGTAGGCATGGGGAGTGGCCTAGGTATGTTAAATCCACTAGCTAATTTTCATTGCCGTTTTCTCTTAAACTCAGAGATGATTGGCCTCCCAAGTGAGACCCCATATGTCGTTCGACATAACTCGTAGTGACCGACAGATAGGGAACTGCACCTACTCCAGGATAACATCTCTGTGTTCACGATTTAAGGACCATTTGGTGCTCCGGGAGATCAGCATCCTTCATCGCTTCATGTTCAATATGAATATAATATACAGAAAGAGGTTCTACAAGTTAGATATCCCACCAATCTTTCTTTCATCTGTGAATAAATAATTTTGTCCTTATTTCTAGTTCCAGCATGAGATAAACATTAATTAATTTCAAAGACATGTTGAAAAAAAAAAAAACTTAAAACTTAAAACGAATGATATGTCAGTGTTTAGAAAATCATCAATAAAACAGCTTGTGAATAGTCATAACAGTTGTAACATAACATTTACCTCAGAAACACCACTATAACTTTGCTGAAATTGTTTTATTATTTTCATAAATCACTCAGTAAACCACCAGTTTTGTTTGTTGTTTTGTTTTATTAAGGTGAAATTTTAACATAAATTTTTTTCTCGCAATATAACAACTTTAATCTCACTATTTTTACTATATTTTAAAAATATTATGGCACTAAAATGCCGTCATATTTACTAAATTAATCCAAACATGTGGCACAGTGACCAAAAGAGAGAGAAGAAAACTACTCACCTGTTTTACTTGTTAATAATTTGATTTAATTATCCAGGCCTTTCTGCAAATTCATCCACAATGGCCTTGGTGTTTAATTTAAGGCATTGTGTATTCTCAATGTAAAGAATGGCAAACTTTCGATAGTCTTTCGATAAAAGAGATAATGTATATCTACTGTGTATGTGTGTGTGTGTGTGTGTGTGTGTGTGTGCGCGCATGCATACGTTGCATACCCAGATTCTATACCTGTGGTTACCATGTAACTATGATTAAAAATATATATATATTGCAACCAAATCCTGTGCTCATACCAGAAAAATGAGTCCAGAACTCTGGACCTTATTAACAATTAAAGCTGTACATTATGAGATTATTGAGGGAAAACTCTTCATAAATAGTGAATATGTGTTCCCTAATATAATGTGTTACCTAATCTAAAGTCTCACGTTATCACAAATGTACATGTTTGCTTTCGTAGTGCCGACAAAATGTGTGCTCATTTCAATTATTTTAATGTCATGCATTATTTAATATATATATATATATATATATATATATATATATATATATATATATATATATATATATATATATATATATATATATTGCATAAGAAACATGCTTTAAGGTGGTTAAAAATAACTTGCTAACGTTTTATAGGAATAAAACTGTACCTCTAGTAAATCCCAGTAATATTTAAAACTTTTGTTTTAACATTGTTTGTTTGTGTTGATAGCGTTGGGCTGTCATCTCGAAGACTCAAATGAAGAACACAAAAAAGCTCCTTAATAGAGAGCAAATGAAGGGTGACAGCAAAGATAAGAAGGAGGTACTGTGATTCATCTGCCCTTTGTAGACCCATAATTCCTGTCCAGTAAACCGAGCTCCATGTCAGGGTCCTGTACGTCTGTTTTGACCTCTGTCTGTCTGATCTCATGACTGACAGGCTGAAGATGCTGAACGCAGAGAGAAGAATCTGGAAGAAGCTAGAAAGATCGTCATCAAGAACGACCCCAGCCTTCCTGAACCCAAAACCGTGAGTTTTTCCTGAATTACATAAATAATATAATATTGACTGTATAACAGCAGTGATTTGTTATGCTTTTATGTAAAGCACTTTGACCTGCATTTTATACATGAAAGGTGCTGAAGTAATAGTTTAATATTAGTATTATACAGAGTGAGAATGGATAGGTGTTAGGGGCTGTAATTGATATAATTTATAAACAAAATGAAATGGTTCTTACTATTTTGTTAACAAATTCTAATAGTGGTTTGTGATCAATCACTATCAAAGTGGAAATGTTAGATGTAGCCATTTTACATTTACATTTATACATTTAGCAGATTATTTAATCCAAAGCCACTTAAAAAGAAACAAAGCAATTTGAAAAATTTAAATGTTGTGGGGCATAAAATTTGTCAATGAATTCGAAATCTATTTTGAATTGCGCAGTCGTTGCATTCATACAATGTAAATATCCACATCATGGCACATAACAGCATTTTTCATTCAGGCTGAGAATGTAGTTGTGTTCAACGGTTTACATGGCTAATATTTTCCTTTTAAACTGATTATTTATAGACTTCACCAACCCTTTTAATCAAATTGATTGATGTATTTACATGAAGGCTTTTTAAATCCCATTGAACCATCAGTTCAAATATTGTTGAAAAGTGTTCTTCTTTGTCATCAAGTCAGTTTCTCTGGTTTATTTTGTTATATTCAGGTGAAAATTAATACGCTGGAGGCACTCAGAGAGCAGAGGGTTAAGGTGTTTGGTTGGGTCCATCGGTTACGCAGACAAGGTGAGCAGGTTTATTTTTTCATCCACCAAACAAGCCTGAAATGACCATCCAGAATTTCTCAGCAGTTTTTTTTTTTAGTCCAGTCAGTTAGTTTCAATGAAAATGATGAAAATATAGTTTGTTTTAAAATAGGTGTGCACATGTTTTCTCAGGAAAGAACCTCCTGTTTATTGTGCTGCGTGACGGAACTGGTTTCCTGCAGTGTGTTCTCACAGATAAACTGGTACTTTTGTTTGTTGTGTGTTTTTGTTGATATTTTACAAAATTATTAGTCCTACCAATCCTGCTGGTTATCAAAACAGGTAGTTATTTATACTTAAGGCTGGGCAATTCCCTAATAATAATAATAAAAAACTAAAAACTAAATGATAACTAAAATTATATAATTTTTTACATTTTTTATATATATATATATATATATATATATATATATATTAGGGGTGTAACGATACGCGTATTCGTATTGAACCGTTCGGTACGACGCTTTCGGTTCGGTACGCGGTACGCATTATGCATACCGAACGGTTCGTTGGACTAATTAATTATATTTGAAAAAAAAAAAGAGAAATATAATGATATGCGTTCAACAAGGTAGCCCAATAACCCAAACGACGTAACAGGCAACGCCCCTGACACTCCCGAAGAAGAAAAAAACACCAACTTATGTTTATGTTATGTTATGACTCAGTCAGGCGCTCGCTCACTCAGTACGCGCTGAAGGCTCGTTGCAAAATGGCCAATGCGTTTAACAGACTAGAAAAAGAAGATGACTCTCAAACATATTGTTTGAGATGCATGATTCCATCTATGAGCTGCTCGATCAGAGTGACATGAGAGCCCCTCCTTAGAACAATATTTGTAAATCCATGTTATGGTAAGTGTGCACGTGAAGTCTTTGCACACTTTCTGAAATCCACACTGTGGTAAGTTTGCACACTACACTAGTGCTCTGCATTCTTTCTAAAATCCTATATAGTGAGGGCTTCGCGCGGTTGCTTCATTGCTTTAAAAAAAAAAACACCAGCGTGAATACTTGAAACATGTCAACTCATTTACGCCGACATCACCTTATTGTGTCAGTATCTGGGAAAAGACGAAAAAAATGAGAAACATGCACGCAACAAACTATGCCTGCAGCATTTAGACACCAGTATTAGCTTACAGGGAATCCAAAGTGCACCCAAACACCAGACCTGTTGGTTATTTTAGGATCTTATATTTCTGGTCTGTTAAATGCATTAGACATTTTGCAATGAGCCTTCAGCGCGTGCTGAGTGAGCGAGCGCCTTAGGGTCCGTTCACATATCGCTCCTAAAAACGCGTGGAAAACGCTAAGCACGTCTTTCTCCTCCTTTCCAAAGCGCTCGGGCAGAAGCGCTCATGAGGCGTCTGTCTTTGCTAAGCAACAATGACGTGCTCTCTCCATGAGACGCGGAAATTTCAGCGAAGGATAAATGGATTTGCAGCTCTAAAAATCGCTTGCAGTAGCTCTGCTACTAAATTTATTTCAAAATTGCAATCCATATACAACTATAATCAGCTGTTCCTTCATCTTGGCTGAGTTTTCAACGTTGTTATGGGAAAGGATGAAGCTGATTGGTTAGTTCTTGTCACATGACCCGCGGTGCGCTTGCGGCATTCTGAAAAGTTGAGATGTTTTTGCATTTTGCTGTATCTAAAACGTACCGAACCGAACCGAACCGAACCGTGACATCAGTGTATCGTATCGAACCGAACCGTGAATTTTGTGAACCGTTACACCCCTAATATATATAGACAGTACAGTCTAGCTAAAAAAGTCTCTGAGATGACTCTGTCTTGTTTGCAGTGTCAGTGTTATAATGGACAGGTGTTGTCTACGGAGAGCACTGTTGCTCTGTATGGAACCGTGAAACCTGTTCCTGAGGGCAAACAGGTGAGAAAAAATGTAACTGATTAAGTAATTAATATTAATATGATTTTAATTTAATGTGAGTAATATTAATAACCTCTAGTTCATCTAGGAATTAAGTTTATCTCAATATTTATTTATCCTCAAATCTTCATCATTCCTATATGATATCTAAAACTAATTTATTTTATTTTTGTATTATTATTATTTATTGTTTTCTGAAAGGCTCCAGGCGGCCATGAGCTGCACTGTGATTTCTGGGAGCTGATCGGTCTCGCTCCGGCGGGCGGCGCTGATAACCTCCTGAACGAGGAGTCTGATGTGGACGTGCAGCTGAACAACAGGCACATGATGATCCGTGGGGAAAATGTCTCCAAGATCCTGAAAGTCCGATCTGCGGTCACGCAGTGTTTCCGGGATCATTTCTTCAGCCGGGGTTACTGCGAGGTCATTCCTCAAGCTATGTGTTAAAGCAGCAGTTCTTAGTCCTGGTCCTTGTGATACTTTACATGTCTCTTTTGTTTAATACACCTGATTCAGTTACCAGCATGTTAGAAGAGAGTTTAATGAATGAATGAACTGTGTTCCGATTGGCAGGGTCCCTACACAGTTTTCACTGCTCTCTACTCCCTGCACAGAAGAAATTGGCTGAAGTTTACTTTACTTAAGAATACGGATTAGAACTACACCACTGCCCGCAGTGTCTTAACACACAGAAATAGACTTTAATTCCCTAATGAACCATCTGCAATCTCATTGGCTGGTGTTTCTCTGATTTCAATTTGAAATAACACTGTGGGCAGTTGGCAGAATTCAGTAAGGAGACAGCTGTATGGAAGTCTGCTGTTCTTTGTCCAGAGGCTCCTGAACTGCCTCCTGGAGGGCAGGAGGTTTAACAGTCTATGGTCAGGGTGAAAGGAGTCCTTAAGAATGTTGTGAGCTCGACTTAGACAGCATTTCCTCTGGATGTCCACAATAGCAGGAAGTGGTGTCCCTGTGATGAGTTGGACCTTGCGGTCAGCAACTGAGCATTTCCCATACCAGACTGTGATACAACACTAATATAAGTGCTCTCTTTCACGCATGCTCCACTTCTTCAGTTCTCATATAAATGTCAGTTTTTAGGGCTCAAATACACACACAGCAGTCCAATCGTTTAGAGTATCTGTTACGATCGGAACCCAGAGAAACGTAGTAGACGAGAGATCCAAATGCAGAGTGGTATTTAATGGGTAATCCAAATCAGAATCCAACAAGCTGGGGTCAAAACCATAAATCCATCCAACAATAAACAAAGGTAATGACTATCAAGTGAAGACACCTGAGTGCAATTAACAGGAGTGCAATTACTGTGATGAAGGGACAAGGCTTTGTGGGAATTTTAGTGCCTGCGGTGAGGTGCCTATGGGCAAGTGAGACCACTAGGGGAGACTCAGGGAAACAGAGACCTGACAGCGTGACAGTATCTTACGTAAAAACACTGGGTTATCGATTAAGTGAACTTAAACTTGTGGGTGAAAATTGAACATGTCAGTATTACATTAATGCCTTCCATCTTAAAGGGACAGTATTCCTATTTAAGTACCTATCCTTGTCATTATTGTTAACCAACAAAAGATGTTAAATAAATTTACAAAGGTTAAGTAAACATAATGTATCTGAAAAACTAGTTTAATTTGTATCTCTTTCGTATTTGTCTTATTGTGCTTCTTTTTCAAAATGTATAAATTATTTTTTATATAATCTATATTATATATGAACATCTATAATTTTTATAAGTTGATCCCTTTTCACTACTGTTAAACAGATAATTCATACAAAAAATGAAAATTTATTTGGTTAAAAGAGAGAATAATTAATGACTATTTTTGCTTTTAAAAAACTACATATAAAATACCTACCAAAATAAATTTTGGTAAATGCATCTTGATTAAATAAAAAAAAGTATTGAGTAAAAGTTGACATTTCGTAGACTAAAACTAGACTAAAACTATGAAAGATTCAAATGACTTAAATTACTAAGTGACTAAGACTATTAAGCATTTTTGTCTCAAGATAAAGACTAAGACTAAATAAAAAATGCCTGTCAACATTAACACTTACATGTGCATCCATATTAAGATGTGCCTAACAGGGCTCTGGAGGGTGAATAGAGGCCTCCTGTAGCAAATCCATTTGTATTTGTAAGGAAAATTTATATATTTCAAACGTCCTTTTCTCTCACTTCTGGTTACACATCCTCACATCCTGTCATATGCAGAAACCATTCCGGCAGATGACATAGGACGTATGTGTAGTGTACGCGCCTCTGAGATATGCTTGTTTTGAGAAACATTCATGCAGAAATATAGAAAATTCTAAAGGGTTCACGAACTGTCAAGCAGCACTGTTTATATTTCAGTCTGGCGAGTAAAGTGAAAAATGTACTAGCCAATGGCAATTATATATAGAGGGTTGTATATGGTGCTTGATTTCTGCATATTTCTCCCCTGATTCAGACCAGATGACTTTTTCATTGGAGGAAGTGATATTATGGATGGAGGCCTCGTATTGTTGGGTTAGAAGTTAAACCTCCAAAATGGTGGATTTGTTTCTTATAAACACAGCTTTTGGCTTCACAAGATTTTAACTGATGGACTGCAGTCATGTGGATTATTGGGATGTTTTTATCAGCTGTTTGGACTCTCATTCTGATGGCACCTGTTAACTACCGAGAATCCTTTGATGAGCAAGGGATGTAATGCAAAATTTATCAAACATCAAAGAAACAAACATCAAAATCTTGGAAGTAAATTGTTAGCTAATTTTCATTTTTTTTAGGTCAACTGTTTTTATTTAGGTATTGAAAATTCTCATTCTGAGCCACAGGATGCTTATTAAACACAGGTTTTTCTGTTGTCATCGTCAGATAACTCCGCCCACTCTGGTGCAGACGCAGGTGGAGGGCGGCTCCACCCTCTTCAGTCTCAACTACTTTGGTGAGAATGCGTATCTCACACAGTCTTCTCAGCTGTACCTGGAGACCTGCATCCCTGCACTCGGCGACACCTTCTGCATCGCCCAGTCATACCGCGCTGAGCAGTCGCGCACCCGCAGACACCTGTCTGAGTGAGTCTGGCACCATTGACAATATTCATTCAAACAGGCAGAATTATGCAAAAGAGTAATGTGCCTCTGTGTATGCATGTGTTTGTGTGTTTTCAGGTACACCCACATTGAGGCTGAGTGTCCCTTCATGACGTATGAAGACCTTCTGAACAGGTTGGAGGATCTGGTGTGTGACGTGGTTGACAGGGTCCTGAAGTCTCCTGTCGCGCAGCTGCTCTACGACCTCAACCCGGTACAACCCCTGGCACACAAGGGCATCATATGTTTGAGCATCACAGTCATGGAAAACCTGGAATTATCATATTTATATTTTTAGGCCTGGATTATGTTGTTCAGGCATGTAAAATTCATGGAAATCAAACTCATTATAGAGGATTTTCATTTGTATAGTTATTGTAGAATATATTGATCTTGTGTCAAGTAAAATCATCTCACTAAATCACTCAAACCGGTTCATTAATTGGTTTGATTTAACTGAAAAAAAGAACTCATATTATTTTAGTTTATTCAATGTACTATTACAGTGTTTAAAATGTTTAGAAACATTTTTTTAAATTAGTTTTTGAGTTCCAAAACCTATTTCATTTTAGGAATTTTAGCTCTTCTGCTGTAAATGAATATTAGAAATGTTACCATGGCAGCTAACTGAAATAATGTTGTTGGTTTTTTTGTCTTTTATTTTATTTCAGTTTAGATTCATTTTATTTTAACTAATGTATATATTTTTTTGTTTTAGTTCACGATAACACTACTGTCACAATTGACAGGATAGGTCATGGAAATTCATCAAAATATGGAGGCTCTGGACATTTCGTTTTTATAAATTTTTATTTCAGTCTTTCAGTCTTTTTTTCAGTAACATTTTAGCACTTCAAATTAAAATAAGTAATGTTGCCTTTGGCCTCTGACTAAAATAAAATAATAAAGTGGTTTAAAAATAATAATTAAATTCGTTTAATCGTCTTGTTTCAGTTAACCCTTATTTTAATTTATGTAAATATTATTAAAATTATATTTAGTTTTAGTTAAGTATAACAACATTGTCACAATGACTGGAAGGGTCAGGGAAATTCATAACCAAGTATGGAGGCTCTGGAATCTGTACAATACAATTTCTTTTTTTTTTTTTTTTCTCTAGGACTTCAAGCCTCCCAAACGACCATTCAAGAGGATGAACTACACTGAAGCCATTGAGTGGCTAAAAAAGCACAACATCAAGAAGGATGATGGGACATTTTATGAGTTTGGAGAGGTTTGTTATATTGAGGCTCGTACGTTATTGCCAAGAGTGCTCACTTACAAATGCTTGGATAATTGGCTATTGTGTGTCATTGCTAAAGGATATCCCAGAAGCCCCTGAGCGACAGATGACTGACACCATTAATGAGACCATTCTGCTGTGTCGTTTCCCTGCTGAGATCAAGTCCTTCTACATGCAGCGCTGCCCTGAAGACCGTCGCCTCACTGAATCGGTCAGGAATTGTCGTTAATCAGCCACAAAAAAAATTGCAGTAACAACAGTATTTTTTATGCAATCACAGTCAATCAAAACATATATTTGGTGTCTAATCATTCAGTTATGTGGACCAATGAGATTCCACTGATGTAAATAAATATGCAAAAGGACAAAAGCCCTGTAACAGTCTCATAATTAAGAAAGAAAACATTAACAATTTTTTCTTACTTTAATTAAATATAAATAAGCCTTTAGGAAAATGTTTTCACATTCCGGCTGATTTTATCCAGGTCTTTATAAATTCATCTGTATGAGAGCAGTATTCAACAGAATTGTGTTATAATTGGCTCATAAGTTTTTGTTTGTCAGGTGGATGTGCTGATGCCCAATGTCGGTGAGATTGTGGGAGGCTCTATGCGTATCTGGGATGCTGAGGAGCTCCTGGAAGGGTATAAGAGAGAGGGAATCGACTCCACACCCTACTATTGGTACACTGACCAGGTAACAGCCTATTGGCTATATTTCATATGCATTGCCATTCAAAAGTTTGGATATACGTGTTTTATTTATGACCACTTTTATTCAAGATGCAAGGATGCATTTAATTGATCAAATGTGACAGTGAAGACTTTTATGAAGTAAAATATTTCTATTCATCAAAGAATCCTGAAAAAACTAAATGTATAATGGTTTCCCCCAAAATACGAAGCAGGACAACTGTTTTAAACATTGATAACAATCTTAAATGTTTCTTAAGCAGCTAATCAGCATATTAAAATGATTTCTGAAGAATCATGTGACACTGAAGACCGGAGTAATGAAAAATCAACTTTGATCACAGGAATAAATTACATTTTTATAATAATGTAGAAAAGGGTCATTTTAAATTGTAAAATTAGTTGTTTTTACTGCATTTTTGATCAAATAAATGCAGCCTTGCTGAGTAGAATATATATATATATTTTTAAAAACCTTAAAATGATCTAAAAAAAAATTCAAAATAGACAGATTCAATCTAATATCTAAAATAATTGATTCACAAGTAAACTGTATTAAAATAATAATCAGATAGTCCATAGTCATGTTTTCAGGAAGAATAGTAAATAATTTTATTTTACATCCACATCCACCAGTACAATACATAGAAATAAGCAGCAATATATACATACATGTTTTTACTAAAGTATTTTAATTTCGACACATGACATTTTTTGTGATGATGCAGGCATATTGCTCATTAAATAAACTGAACTAAATGAAATAAATTGATAATTGAAATAGTTTGAAAATGCAATTGAAATGCTAACATTTATCATCTTGGATATTTGATATATTGCCTAGCTCTTTGTCATACCTTTTATATATTCTTTGTCATATTCAGATGTTCAGAATGTAAGCATGTTAATGTTTGTGTGTTGCAGAGGAAGTTTGGCACGTGTCCTCACGGTGGATATGGTCTGGGACTGGAGCGATTCCTTACCTGGCTGCTGAACCGACACCATATCCGTGATGTCTGCCTGTATCCTCGCTTCATTCAGCGCTGCCGACCTTAATGTGTGGATGCACACACACACACACACACACACACACACACACACACACACACACACACACACACACACACACACACACACACTATAAAATCTAATCACTCTCTTTCATAGCCAGAGACCTAATTTTATATCATGTTCAAAGATCTAATCACAGAGACCTAATTTTATGTTTAATAAAGATCTAATCAAAAGACAGTTTGAATGATGATTTAGTGTTGAATTATATCTCTTTAATACTAATCTGTGGCATAAGTAGAGTGCACTGGAAACTGCTTTTTACTCTACTAATAAACTTTAATAAGAACAATAAATGAGTCCATGTTGTTCCAAAAGATAAAATGTGTGTCTTCAAAATCTTTTCAGAATTTAATAACCTTCTCTTCGAAAGGACCTTTCATTTTAGCTGATAGCAGCAATTCATCTTACTTTTCAACCACATTTCGTGGCAACACTGGCACATTTACTTGCAGTTTTCCTGATAACAGTGGAAACTACTTAAAATGTGCCCATATGCAATAGCATTTTTTCAATAACCAAGTAATTGGAATTATAATTAAATTTGTTTTAAAAATAACTAACTGGGTGATGAACCCCATCCATCCAAGTTTGAAGGAGACCTGCCCCGATCTGACTTGAGTCCACTTGAGGCATGAAAGGTTTGTCAAACTGTGGTGCCACTAAGATCGGAGCAGAGGAGAGCAAAAGCTCTATATTTTCAAAAGCTTGTTGGGAACCTGGAGTCCAAACAAATTAAACGGAACATTTCAACAGATTAGTTAAGGGGCCAACAACAGACGACATTGAACACTACCTCCTGCTGAAACAATTAGGGCAGAAAGAATTGCATTGAAGGCAATATAAATGGAACTAATTAGATCAGAACGGCTTTGGAAAAAGAGAAAAAGGAGACAGAAAGCTTTGAATGGATAGTGGAACAAAGAGCGACTAATTTTCAAATAGTTCAATTATATATTAGTCCATCAGTACAATTACAAACAATTCAACCACATATACCTCCTAACACCACAGTAGATTTCACAATGTTGCAAAAGTACAGTAAGAATAGAGAATATATTTTCAGCTCATATTTCGATTAGTTCTATCAGAATTAGCTTGTTAATGCATGCAATATTTTTTTTTTTTTTTTTTTTTTTTTAGTTTAACATGCATAAAATATTGGTAACACTTTACACTAAGGTTCCCTTTATAAAGGGTTCACATGCTTGCCTAAGCTGCTACCAATTGGCCCCATGTGTGCAGGGGCCTCGGATTGGTCAGATAATTTTTTATTATTATTATTTTAAATTTACTTCATTGCAAAAAAACATCCTCACTGCCCCAAAATAAATATTAAAGTAGGATTAATTGCAGAGCATCTGACAAAATGTATGAATTGTATTGTAAAATGCATGCTCAGAACCGCAGAGAATTGGTATGATCTTTAAATTAAAACCGAAACTAAAATGCTCACATGCCTTCAAACCTATTTTTCAAGTTTTGAGAGCTTCCTGATGCACTGGAGCGATTCCTTACCTGGCTGCTGAACCGACACCACATCCGTGATGTCTGCCTGTATCCTCGCTTCATTCAGCGCTGCCGACCTTAATGTGTGGACGCACACACACACACACACACACACTGCAAAAGACCCACTATAAAATCAAATCACTCTCTTTCATAGCCAGAGACCTAATTTTATATCATGTTCAAAGATCTAATCACAGAGACCTAATTTTATGTTTAATAAAGATCTAATCAGAAGACAGTTTGAATAATGATTCAGTGTTGAATTATATCCTGTAATAATAATCTTTGGCATAATAAGAGGGCACCAGAAACTGCTTTATACTCTTATAATAAATCCATCTGCATATCAAGATGCTGATTAGACAGCATGATTATTACACAGCCTTTGGCTGGCCACAATAAAAGGCCACTCTAAAAAGCTCAATGCCACAGATGTTGCTAGTTTTGAGGAAACATGAAATTGGCACGGCCGTGAATTTAATGTTAATAAGATGTAAAATAGGCTGGACTGGTGCCTAGCAGATTCAGAATGTTAGTTTAACAGAATAATGCAAAAAAATAGAAATAACATTTAAATAAAACTTTAAAAATAAACACAAAACAGCGAGGCAGCCCCTCACAGACGACTGCAGCACACAAATAAAACCAAAACACAAAATAAACTCCAGGCCTGGTCCCCTCTCATCCTTCACTGTCATACAGTAGCTCCTCTTTTATCCTTCCGATCTCCTCTGTGGGACTCGAGACCGGTGAGTGGCACAGGTGTCGCTCATTTCCAAATCACTCCACTGGCCTCACTCTGTTCCCACAGCTCTCGGTCCCACACCACTCGTCACATACCCCCATCGCCCCTCGCATCTCTACTTCAATCACGGCGGCCGTGGGTACCTAGGGGTAAGGACAGATAGACGAGGCAAGAGAAAAGGAGATGGAAGGATGAGGAGCGACAAAGATGAGAGACGGGAGAGAGGAGAAAAAAAATTAAACATTTGCTTTCCGGTTCCCAGACACACTGCTGCTCGGCCCTCCACCAGCTGGGTAAACTCTTCCGCATTGCCTGGCGGCGGCACTGGATGGCCCTTGGTGGAAAGAACGACACTCCTCCGCCAGATGGCTCCTCCAGTTTCAGGCAACCAGCAGGAGTCCCCCATTCCCTGCTCCTTCCCATCATGGCGGATGGCAGCAAGCTCCAGCCCCAAGCGAACTGGGGTGACTCCTCTGCTCCCTCACGGATGGCAGCCGCCCCTCCATGTCTCGGGCAGCCAGCAGCGAGCTCGTCCGTCCCCCCAGCAACTCTCTCAAACCCACTGCTTCATGTGTCCACGGCGGCAGACTGCTTCGACATGCTCGATGGCACCACAGATTCACCACAATGGCGAGGGATCTTTGGCAGCGTGTCCATCCTTCCTCTCTGGTTTTGGCACCAATGTAACACAATAAACTTCACAATCACGGGAAGAAGGAGGCAGGATCTGCCGGACATTTAAATAAGACTTTAATGATAAAATAAAGACAAAACAGCACGACAGCCCCTCACGGACGACTGCAATGCACAAAAAAAAAAAAAAAAAAAAAAACACAAAATAAACTCCAGGACTGGTCCTCTCTCATCCTTCACTGTCATAGCTCCTCTTTTATCCTTCCGATCTCCTCCGTGGGACTCTAGACTGGTGAGTGGTGCATGTGTAGCTCATTTCCAAATCACCCCACCGGCCTCGCTCTGTTCCCATGGCTCTCTGCCCCACCCCACTCGTCACATTGACTTTTTTTCAACTTCTGTCTGTCTCCATAAAATATAAACTTCCTCTTTCATCAGCGGAGAAGGCCAATTAGGCATTTCCTCTTCTCTCTGCAACTGTGTCTCTACTCCCCCCTTGAGAAGACTGCAGTCTGTTTGGTCACATCTGAATCA
This sequence comes from Carassius auratus, assembly GCF_003368295.1. Classification (NCBI taxonomy): domain Eukaryota; kingdom Metazoa; phylum Chordata; class Actinopteri; order Cypriniformes; family Cyprinidae; genus Carassius; species Carassius auratus. Next base: position 6,808,489 of record NC_039284.1, read on the forward strand.
AGAGCACTCAGAAAAATAAAAATGTACTTTTGTGAATTCTGACCACAATGGTGTTTGAGCATTCAGCTCTTCATCCAAATTCCAATTCTTAACCTTGTCTACATTTTATAATCTCAACTGGTTGACAACAGCAGTTCTCCATTCTATTTTAATTAGCAGATCTTCTTTGTAGAAAAAAAAGAAAGAAAATTGCTTCTTAGCAAAAATGGAGAAAACAGCAGTAAATTCACTAATTAATTCATACAGAATCATGTATATGGTGTAATAGTAAAGAATTATTGGTATTTCCTGTTTATTAGAAACAGATTTTACTGTGAGATTGGAGGAAATTCCAATCAAACGGCGCTGCATACACAAAAGACTTCTTCAGTTCGGGTAAAAGGAACAGAAAAAGTATAAAAGTTTTGCGAACGAAGAAAATAATAATTGATAATTTTCTGTTGCATAAAGACAACAAAGATAAGAAGGCCACAATCCCAAGATGGCTTCGTAAATAATTAAGTACCAGTGCGTTTTTCTTCTGGTAGACAGAGAAGGCCAACCTACTCTGTGATACAAGGTGCAATGATGAGTTGAGGATTTACAATTTGATATAAACCTTAGAGCACCATGATAAACGACATCTAAGGAAGAGAGAAGATAAGAATGTGCAAACTGATATACAACATCACCGTAATCAAGGACAGGGAGAAAAGTAGCAGAGACTAATTTCTTTTTTACATACAGTTTATTCTTCAGTTGAGTGACATGAGAGCTAAAAGATAGGGCATCATCAACTATGATGCCTAGATATTTGTACTCTTTTACTAATTCAATCACTGTACCTTCAGAAAGGTCTGAAGAGATACTAAATTATTTTCAAGTTTTTTTTTTTTTGGATTGGAAAATAACAAGAAAATCTGTGTATAGGGAACGGCGGTACTGCGCATATCGAAGCTATTAGCACTTGCCTTTACAATAATTTGGGTTAAAAAGAACTTAAATGTTTTATTAGTTTGCTAAATACTTACTTGTTAATTCTGATGATTGATTCAATGGACGAGGCGAACTTGAGCAATGAGCACTATTGAGGGACGAGAAAGTGATGAGGGCACTGATTTTTCTTTTTTTTTTTTTTACATGATTGGTTTCCGAGGGGAAGTGGGTGTTTCCTGGAGCAGTGAAGGACTAAAATTCAGTCCAATATGTACCTTTTTTTATTTATTCGTTTTATTATTATTATTATTATTATTATTATTATTATTATTATTATTTTATATATATATATATATATATATATATATATATATATATACGTATATATATATATATATATATATATATATATATATATATATATATATATATATATATATATATATATATATATATACGTATATATATATATATATATATATATATATATATATATATATATATATATGTATATATGTGTATATATATATATATATATATATATATATATATATATATATATATATATATATATATATATATATAGGCGCTAGGGGCGCCAAAGGACGACGTTCTTCTGGAGTTCAGCTGGTTTTCGCTGGTTATCAGGCTGGTCTCTTCTCCTGACCATGACTAGCTAAAGTGGTCAAAACTCATCTAAAACCAGGTAAGACCAGGCTGCAGGAAGACCATCCAAATCTAGTCAATGCAATGGGATGAAGGATTTTTTTTTTCCTTTTTTTTTTTTTTTTTTAGCAGGGAAATTATGATAAAAGAAATAATCCTTGTATTTAAGTTTTAATGACATAATAAAAGCAGGTGTATCATCTACAGCATGATCAAATATAATTTAATAGTTTTGCCCTTTTTATTATTACAACGATTGTACTGTATAGCTATGAAACTCGGTTATGGGATGCTCTTTGATATTTTTTGTCATTTTTGTTGCATCTTTCTGGGTTAATATTAAAGAGATCCACTTTAATTTGCAATTTATGAGATGTTTCTATAGTCCACTCTATTTTGCTCCTCTTGATTACAAGACACAAGCACATGTGTCCACAAACAGTCTGATATGTGTACATTGGGTGTTTGATGAACAGCTTGGAGCTTCTCTGTATGGTTTCATAGGACTTTCTAATTAAAACCAGGGATTTACATTTACATTTAATCATATTTGCGTGATAGATTGTGCTCATCTGTGTATGTCCAGTCTCGTTACCTAGTCGTGCTGTTGTCAAACCTTAAGACAAAGTGTTTAAACTTTAAGACTCGGACAGTTTAATAGTGTGGCCAAGCAAAGACCGAAAATGGTCGAAGAGACTTAAGAGCTTCAGCACCACGGACAGCACACCAGTGACGCCACATACTGCAGCCACCGGTCAGTTTGGTGTGTTTGTCCTGTCATCCTTTAGATGGGAAGAGGGTTTGAGGGGGCATGATGCTGATGTGTAAGAATGAATAGGCAAAATTAAAATACGTGTTAAGCAGCTGATACGTCAGTGTTAGAACTATTACAAGTAATACAGGGAAACACAAGAGGGCACAAGAGAGAAAGACTTTAAAAGAGAGGGTTTCTTTTAGGTTTAAAATATTTTTAATGTGTCACACGGGCTCATACACGTGATGTAAAATATAATAATAATGACAAAACAAATAAATTGATTAAAATGCAGAAATAAATCTTAAAAGGAAACTGTAATAAACTGTAACTATCCCAAACGCATTTCTAGTAAATCTCACAAACAGTTTCAAACAAACAGCGAGTAATGCATTGAATTAAACGTCAAAATCCGAAGTAGACTGACACATTGGTGGTCACATTGTCAAGTATTTTGTTACACGTTTAACTGTAAGTTAGAACATGCACGTCAAAACTATGACAATAAATAAATAAACAATCAAATAAATAAATAAAGTAAAACATTTATGCTAAAGAGAGTGAGTGGGTCAAAAGCATATACTTCTTCGAACTTAAAAACACACCATGTCAGCAACAACCAATGCTGAAATAAAAATATTTTACTCTTTATAATAGTTTAAACTGTTTTAGTGATGTAAATGGCGTCACAGTGTCACATAATTCTATATTAAGCGTTTGACTTGCACCTGTTTAAACATTTGAAGATATGATAAACACTTATAGATTTAAGGAATCTTCACAAAGCATGGTGTCTTGTCATCTTTGTTCTAGTATCTCCCTGATCAAGTGGTCCTAAACATTTCACAATTTTGAGATAGAACTGTTGAACTGTTAAGAACCACTTCACCAGAGAGACCAGAAGAGACCCGACGGCATCCACATCTGAAGCTGTCCAGGACCTCCTCTTCAGCTACAGCGAGGCTGTCCACACAGGACGAGTTCCTTGCGTGTAAAAACAGCACCACGGAGTGGAACGGAAACTTTTAACAAGTGTTTCTAGGAGCTAAATTGTGTTTAACGTAAAAAAATAAAAATAAACTTCTCAACATCTTAACGTAACTTGCGTCATAACTTCGCAAATGTATTTCCTCTTTAAAAAGCAATTTCTTAATTCAAAATATCAAGTGGAGCACCTGGTTCACGTCACCAATCCGAAATAGGCGTTCCAAGACGATACAAGACGGATCCAAAAGAGCAAACAGTTCTACTGGAACGGTCTCAGGTCGTCGATTGACAACTTGGGTGTGCTGTAAGCTTTTTATACCTAAGGTGCGTGTACAATTCACACTTTTCATTCAGACTGGAATGACGACTCTTCAGGTCTGACCGGCTTTTCTGGGTTCTTGGTCAAAAAGAGCAATCAGCGCCGCATCGTCCGTTTTACCTCGTGCATGAATGTTCTTTTAAAACTTAATTTTAGTCGATACATAGATCCTCACTCTTTAGTGGCCCCAAAAGGTATTTGGGAAACTTAAGCATCATTTGAATGTTAGAGTATTATTAAATAACAAAATCCAAAACCAAAAGTCAGAAAACTAAATATCAAACCAAGTAGCAGCAAACATATCACACTACCTTTTGACAACCAGGATGTGTTCAGATGTGTTTCTATTGTTATATAATTTTAATCCTAAAAGCAGTGGGCCTATATATTTTTTGTAAAATATTCAGCTTAAAAAAGTGTGCTATGGGTTATATCATGTAAAGCCCAAATTATGATATACACTCGAAATATATATATTCCATGCTATTCGGGTCATTTGAATTATCAGTAGCATTCCGTAAGTGTAGGCTGTTATTTAGATGTGATCAAAGGATAGAAGATTTCAATCAAATTGAGTCATTTAGAGATATGAGACATCATAGTTTTTCTCATAACTGAGATTTGAGAAAATTGTAAAATATAATTAGATTTAAATTCCAAAATATAATTTAAGTAAATAACTCTGAAAATGTACTTTTAAAAAATATATGTATGTGGTATGTGTGCTTAAAACATGCTCTAACTTTAGTGTATACAAATAATGTTGAAATTAGAAACTGAATTTTCTTTAGTAAATAACTTTGTACTTCACAAACAGCAAACAGCAAAGCATATTTAAAACAACTGACATCTCACTAGATTCATATTCATTTTGGTTAACAAACACATTGTTTTTGATACTAATTAAAACTGATTATTATATATTTTTTAACTACCATTATTACTGTACATGCTGTACAGTCAGGTTTTTAAAATCTGCAGTCACAATACTATATAAAATTCCCTGAAAGATATGCTTTTTATTTAAAAAAAAATATATATGTTTTTATTATTTCTTTAAAGTGAACATCACAGCGCGTTAAAATCCAGCTATTGTTGCAGAGAGATGGGGAAAACAATAGAGATTGTGTTTTTTTTACTTTTTAATAAAAAAATAAATAAATTTAAGCTAGTTCTGCTAAAAATGTTAAACTGGACAGACAATAATGACAGGAAGAGACGGTAAGCATGACATCCTCCTCAAGATCTTGTTGGACAAGAAGTGAACTTGATTAACTTGCCGTTCTAGAGAAAAGACAGAAAAAGAACATTATAATCACACTTCTGAACTTTTAAGGTCAGCATGACTGCAGTTTAAGGGTTAATTATTTGTTAATTTACTGTTCTTTTTAATAGTAATAATAATAATAATAATAAAAATGTAACAAATGTGTGTTCAATAAATATTTTTCTTTTCTTTTTCTTTTTTTTCTTTTGTAATAAAAGCATAATAATAATAGCTTGCTCTATTCTTTTATTTTTTTATCTATCTGTTTTCTTTTTATTTATTATATTAGTAAAAATCCCATGCTACGTGTACTGTGTTAACCTAACTGAGACTTGTTATAGCACTTATATATCATTGCTCTTTTTGTTGTTTTTGATTGCTTCCACTGTCTTCATTTGTAAGTCGCTTTGGATAAAAGCGTCTGCTAAATGAATAAATGTAAATGTAATACTGAGAAAAACCACTGAAATAATTGAACTTTTTTAATCCTAAAAATGCAATGAATTTACATTTAATTTCAAACCCTAATTATAATTTGCTATATATAAAAACAAGAAGTCTGAATTCTGAATGTTTATCTAAATGGTCTGATTCATGCTTGTGTGATGGTAAATTCAAATCTCAGTTTCTTTCAGGAAGTCCACAGACTCATTTTGTCATTTACCTTTAGTCTTTTGCCTGAAAAAAAAAGCAAAATCCAATAAAAAGACTATGAAAGGAAGCATGAATTATCTTAACATACACATTTGACATTTGCTTTGCACACACAGAATACACATTTACATTTACAAGCATGAAATGTAGACAGCTTCATGAATGAAATAACAATTAAATCGGTTGAAGTCGGTTGAACTTTTTGGTGGAAGAACTGATTATGATTATTATTAATAATACCCTTCAAGCATTCTTGCTTTTTATCATATTGTCATTTGATCATTGGTGACACATTACGGCTGACTAACTAAAAAGACACTTGTTGCTATGATTAGGTCCAAATTCCAGGAATAGTTTTGCTGTTTCAATGTAATGTTGTCTGGGAGCATTTTAAAAGTTCATGAAATTCCCTGAACGACTGGTCAAACCTGAGTAGACGCCACAGAAGGGGGCAAGATTAAATGTGTGTGTTTTTGTGTGTGATAGAGAAAGAGAGACCAGCGCAGCTCCATTCCAGTATCCCGCAGCTCATCACAGGAGAAGTGCGCTCCAGACTTCCTCAGCACCTCCACAACACAACTACAGACATCGAAAAGTGACATACAGAAAGACAGATAAATTATATGAAGCCTTATGAGTCACCTGTGGTCCTCTACCATTGAATCTGTGCAAAAATACATACATTCTTACATTATTCATAGAATGTGAGTGGTGCTTGATCATGCAACAGTTGCTATCATGGCACTGGGTGAATTTGGAGAATCTGGCTCTCTCTTTAGTTTCCCAGTTATTCAAAAATCCCTTGTTTTGATACATGATCAGGTTTTTAAAATCAAGACTGGATTGAATCACCCTGATCCACACTGGAAGAAAAGAAAAAATAGATCTATCTATCTATCTTGAACAACTTTATTGTGATGTCTTTTAAAAATATGCATCATATTTTCTGTTATGTATTAAAAAGAATATTCCACAATAATTTCTGCACTCAGTCAAGCCAGTATGTGTTCTGCACAGTGGCACTCCGGTGTCAAATCCAAACTAATGGTTTCTTTTAATTTATTTTCTGTGTTGAGTATTAATGGCTTTTAGACAAACTTGAGACATTTGAGCTAATGAACTAATCTGGATTACCAGTGATATAGCTGAGACTGTATTTCACAGGCTAGGTATGTAAAGAACAACAGGTGGAGCAGTCAACAGTGGCTCACTTTAAGTGTTGTATTTAAAGACACAGAAAACAGCAAAAGCAAAAGATGTTAACATCCTCTGTAATTTTTAGATTCTTTAAATTCCCCTAATGTAACAAATAAATCCAGAAATATACATGCAATGAGGGGTGCAATTATACTTTTGACTGTTTCATGTCTGATGATTTGGTCATCATAATTAACACAGAGATAAATGGCAATCATCTTTATGTATTTATTTAGCTTTTTTTAATATACTGAAATGCTAGAAACCTAATAATCATTGCTAAAGCAGGTCACTGCATAGGTTTATTAAATCACTAACCATCGCACACCGTCAGCAGAAGTCTAGACACGCAGAGACAAGCAAGGACATCTGAGAAACATTGTTAACTCAATTTAATTGCATTTAAGCATCATTTTAATACCAGCCACAGGATAAGGGTACGGCATTTAAGAGAATATTAAAGCATGGCTTGTAAATTATTTTGGGCCTTGTTTATTACAGGCTTTATTAGAGCATTATAGCAAATTCAATACAATACAACTAGGTTTTTACATTTTAAAAATAATATGCATGTCAAATGTGTAAAATGGCTTGGGTCCCTCTTTCAATGTAAGTCTAAGGGATTTAGTTTTATTGTCCACCGAATGAAGGTCTAATCACTTAGTAAATTTGAAAATGTATTGACAAGGAATTAAACCTTCTTAGAGTCCTATTAATCTTAGTAGGTACATTATTTGTACTAATAGGAAATAATGCAGCAGTTTTAGGTTGTATCTGGGTGTAGTTGTTCACTTATCTAGACCTGAGTTTGGCCCTACCCAACCGACCTCTGACAAATCTGGTGGCAGTCACCCTTCCGGTTTGTTCTGTTTCTCTTCAATAGTCAGAGTATCTGCCAGACATGAAACTTGAATCAGGTAGGGCTGGTTTAGAAAACACACCTTTCTTTTCTCTTGTTCCCATTTAATTATTAATGAATTATTTTCTCTTGTTCCCCTATTAATTTTGACATATTTATTTATTTACTTTAAAAAAGCCCACCCAGAAATCCCATCAGGAAATGTTTCCCTGTGTCACTGTAGATTTAAAGAAAAGTGTTTCCCATCAGGCTCTAACAATTCAAAGCGAGACTGAAAGCTGCTCCCAGGTCAGTAGAACCTGTCATTGTTTTTGAAAGGGGGGACATGTTTGGGCTTGTACGGCAAACAGAAAAGACGTGGAACTCCAGCGCCTCAATGACGACTACATAAACACGACTCTAGTGGCAGAATGCTCATTTTGAGACCAGGACCACAACCAGAATTTTAATTTCATTTTTCTGTGAATTAACTCTTTTTTTTATTATTACTTTGAATGCAGATGAAGGCAAACATTTATGATAGACTTATGATAAACAAAGTCACAATAAATCTAGTGTGATTAATATAATTAAGCATTTCTACCCATTCTGTCTCTCACTATGTTCATTTTTAGACACCCTCTTAAACCCTCTCAAGCCCTTAAACTCTGGCTAGCAGTCGTAAAGAACTAGAAAGCTGACGAAGAATACAATAAAATGAACATTACCGGAAGAGCCGGTTTAGATGAACTGTAAAATTCTGCTAATCTGATTGAAGGTTTAAACTCACATAGTCTGAACTGTAAAGATTTTTTGAGTGTGTGATTGTGTGGAAAACACAGATTTGTTTTCCAAAAGGACGAAGGGTCACACCAGAAACTGCCAGATGTGGCCATCAGATGTGTTTATTGGGGATAACAAGCAATAAGTGCAGTCCTTCACTGGGTGACAGATATTATAATGGCTTAAATAACGATGCATTTTTATTACACAAAACTGTCCTGGTATGGACTGTGCAATGTAATGGGAACACTGCTTTCAGAAAGTGATTTGAAGAAATTATAAAGGCAATAAAGAAAAGCAAAAACATTTTTAAATATATATATATATATATATATATATATATATATATATATATATATATATATATATATATATATATATATATATAGTTTAGAATGTGTAGTAAGTAGAAGTGTAATCTTTGGAGTCATTTTGTTCTAATATTTAATATGTTTTTTTTTTTTTTTTTTTATATATATATGGCTTAAGTTATGGTCATACGGTTTGTTTCATATGGTTTTTATTAGATGTTTTAGTTATATATATTTTTATAAGATTGTAGTCATTATGAATGATTAATTATAAATTAATTAATTAATTAATTTGGTTAATAAAATTAATATTTTAGCAAAAACTAAAGTCCTAACAAATAATAATAATAAAAAATGACAAACTACCTAATAATGCTTTTAAAAAGTATTTCATAATTTTAATTATTATTATTTATTTTTTTAATTATTATTACAAATGTCATAAGGAAATGTTAAATCATAAATTAAAACATGCTTAGAAGAGGTGCATTCAAGTTACTGTAGGTATAAATTGCATGTTTGATTTATTTTTAAATAATGTTTGAATGCCTTGAAAATGAAATATATTGTTGAAGATGTGCAATTAGTGCTTTAATAGCTTTAACTGTGGTGTTACTTTAAAGGATAACATCTTCATGTCCCAAAATAACCAAGGCCCAGGGCAGGCATTTACAGAAAAAATTTAAAAGCTTTTAATAATGGGTCAGCCAATTGTCAATTTAGATGGAGCATAAAAATCATGATTGCTTCAGCAGGTCCTCAGAATTACAAGGAGGTTAGCAGCGAGAAGTAAGTGCTGTTTCCTGAATGAGTTGAGACCTTTATTTGTCGTATTTTTACACCTACACAAATGTGTCCAAATATTTGGGGAAAAGGACAAGTACAGGATTAATAAAAAGAGAGGGAAAACTGAAGAAAACTAATCATTCAATACTGTAATGGATTTATGAGCAACCTTTAAATGAAGTTCTACAAGGAAAAAATGCCACAAGTTGCTCTTTAAATGATGCAAACAAAACTGAAATGTTAACTGCATAAAAGGTGAACACTGCAGATGACTTGAAGCACAGTAGTGATGTCAGTCTGTGTAAAGGGAAGAAATGTGTTACATGATAAAAGACCTGTTATACAACATGCCCACACAACTCCACACCCGCACACTAGCTACGCAAAAAACAACAACAGCAAAGCATTCAGTTACATATATACATTTCATTTTAATGCATAATGCATTTAATGCTGTCTTACTCGACCCATTGTGAAGTGGTGTATTACCATAGACATATCACCAAAGACCCCTGGCATAGACGATTGCCCCTTTACTCAACAGATACTCCACCACTTTCAGATGACCCTCGAATGCGGCCATCATAATCTGTAATGCTAAGTTAACACAAGCTCAGAATTCAGCTTTTCCAACAAGAATAAATTACATTTTAAATCAAAATGTAAATGAATTTGAATCAAATAAATGCAGCCATTGTGAGAATACCAGAGTTCTTTCATCTCAGTTGTGAACTATAGGCTCATCTGAATAGTCAGAATTGGTCTTAAAACTCCTCTGAAACAGGTATTTGGATATTTGCTTGGAGGAAGTGGCTGAATGGCAGATGGTGCGACCTAACTGACAGTTTGTGTTGTAAGGAAATTTGAAGAATCACTAGGGCTTTGAAGCATCTTTAACAAAGACTTACACAGTACAGTCATTGCATAGGCATGCTGTGGTGTATTTGTATGTTACCGCAAACACCCAAATTCTTTTCATTCTCCGTTGGGCCCCTAAAGCCTCAATACAGATCTCATCCAGCAGGTCAGAGTGGTTCACAGAGGGTGTCTCCAAAATGACCCCCTCCATGGGAGCCTTCAAGAAGGCCTTGACTTGAGAATAAATCTCATTTAAACATCTGGAATATTAATATCAATGCAACATTGTTTCAGCTCAACGTGAAGCATAATGTATAAGCCATTTTACATTCACAATATAACATAATGAAACAAAATAATCAACAAGAATAAATGTTGGGTGGTCCAGTGGTAAAGCTTGTTTTCAAATCTACTACTTTTTTTGTTTGTTTGTTTATATCTATAACTTCCATAAATATATAAATATATAAACTACTGTCTTGGTAACAAACATTATATTAGTTATCTATTCAATAAAAGTGCTGTTTTATGCAATTGTTTTATGACAAGTATATTTAATTTGTAAATTAAAATAAATGTTGATATTTTAAGTACAATTTTTTTTTTTAGTGTGGTATAATTGTCCTGACATTACAATGTCAAAAGAGGCTTAAAATCATATAAAAGTTTGGCATAATTGCTTATTAGAATTAAATTTCTTAATTATTTATTTTTATTTATTTTTACAAAGCTACTTAACTGCTTCTTTTTTGTTTGTTTGTTTGTTTGTTTGTTTGTTTTGGGAACAGTAGTATAAAACAAAAAAACAACTGTGCAAATTAAAACCCATCCCACCCCCTGTTAGACTTTAAAAAAAAAGATAAATAATCAATAATAATATTAATAAGTTAAGTAATATTAATACATAAATATTAATAAAATATTGTTTACAAATATTTTAGAAAATATGACATAACATTAAAAACTGAAAGCCATAAATGTACAGTTTTTACATTAGATCCACATATACGAGAACTTGAGAGTGCCATCTAGATAATCTCAATGTCAGTGTTCATTGGAGTCAAGTAAACCCTCTGCAGATGAATAATTTGGTGGTTAGGTGTTTTAGAAGATGATTTAAACATTCGTCATAACTGATCTGAAAATAAAACCTCCTCATGAAGAACTTGTATTGTGAAAAACGCTATACAAACAAACTTGAATTGAATTTAACTGAATTAAAATTACGAATGTTAATCATGATAACATGATATCTTTTATGTGTTCAAAGAAAAATATGTTATTACTTTTAATTTGATTACACCACATTTGTACAGTCATTTTATATAGTTTTTCTAATTCATATGAAACCTAAATAAATGCAGAAGACTTTGGCCCTTGCATTTCAAACTGTATTTTTTAAATATTACCCCTGCTCGACCGTATGACTGTGTTTCAAGGTAAATAAGTCTCTTAAAACTGTGCTTCTTTGGTAAGGTTTCCTGTTTTTTTTTCATGGCCACTCCTATTTGTCATTTATCCACAAAAGCAAGTAGTCTATTATGATTTCATAATTTCATTCTGATTTGTGCGTAAACCTTAAACCCAACACCTAGCGTTTTTGTAAATAATTAGACATGCTCCATCACCCTGTCTGATTACATACAGACCAAATAACAGCATCTGACCAAATAATCCACTACTGTTTATTTGTGAAATGCTCTAAAAGCTTAACATCTGCATGTGAATTAAGCTCTCAAGAAATGTAACAGATTTCAGTTTCCTGCAAATGTTTTGTCACTAAAGATTAAAGATATTTGACATAAATATGTGGCATTATCACACTGCATTATCAGCAGTAATTTCTGGGAAGGGTTGCAGGAGTCCCACAGTGTGGTTCATGGTTCATTTGTGTGAATTTGGCAGTTGTGCTGGGTCGCCACACAGTGTCCCAGTTGATTAAAGAGTAAGAAATGCTCGTTTTCACACCAGAAAAATAAATACATTAAATGCAGTACATCAGGGAGTTGACATTAAATCACAAGCAATGGGGACAGTGTCCTGTAATGTGACATGCCACACTTATTCATGTAGAGTTATCAAAGTATGAAAGCTTATTCCACATGAGAAAAAAATCATGCTTTGGTAAATAGTAATTATGGAATAAAAACTCAGAAAAATTATGCCAAAAATGAACTTTATGACATTCATAATTGTGACTTTTTAATTACATAATCATTACTTTATATGTCATAAATATGACTTACCAAAGCTGTTTCTGTTGTGTGAAAGAAAAGGGCAGTTTGTCCAAAGTATATTGAGAACCTCTATGGAATATTTGTATGTTTTTGTAAATATATATTGTTTCACACTAAAGGGTGAGCTAAACAAATATTTTTCAAGCACTGGTAACTTAATAGACAGATTTCTGATGGCAAAAGTGCATTCTGTAAATGTTGGAAGAAATCCTGGAATTAATTAATGAATTAATGGAAGTCTCAATCATAAATTCTGAATTCAGCATAAATGGCGGCAGGTTTGGCGAACGCTTTAAAGCTTGCCTCTGTACAGATTATGATAACAATAGAGGCAATCTTGTGGAAAAACAGAGGCCTATTTTCTTGTTTCAATAATGTTTCAGTAATTGTACATGTCCTTTACTGTGTTTCATAGTATTTTTCCTCAGGTTCTAATCCTGTCAGTTGTGTCACTTCACTGGAACACATTTTATGGGCCGACTGAACGTGTATAGACTTGTCTGACGAGTGATGTTGTTATGTGTTTGTTCTGCCTGCATTTACGTCACTGAACAACAGACTTGACAAATTAAACTGTTAAATCTGAAAGAATCGGACTGTAGTTCAGCAGTTTTGTGTAAATAAATGTACATAGTTTAGATTTGTACAACACAGTGTTGGGTAAAATATTATATGCTATGCATTTGCAATAATGTGACAAATATTTGATTGTATCAGACACATCCTGCACTTACAAACGCCACAAAAACAACATTTCTGTGTACAGAAGCCTTTCACCTCGATGGTGACAAACTGTCCTGCGATCAACAGTGTCCTCAAGAGGTCAGTCCTCATATCAAAGATTAGTGTGTGTTTTTATTTAAGGCAAGGTCTTTTTATGTCTTTTTTAGGCAAAAATAAATGTAAAACACACTGTTGATGGCTGCTGTTTAAAAGGTTTTGAACCCTGAATTACAGTATATATAAAAGATTAACTGTACCTACTTTAAATGAAGTCTACCATATCATTTAAAATATTATAGTAAAAACATTTAAGTAAATATTTGAGACCCTAAAGACTTATTACGGTATACTACCAATTCAGTCATGATTAATAATTTAAGTCCTAAGCATTGACTTGTGGTTTGTTTTGTTGGCTTCTTTAATGAATTGTTTACAACAAATGTGATTATTATTCTCTACGATTAGGTAATTACACAGTTTAGTAATTTGGTCTATTGTTTAAATGTAATATTTAATTAATTTAATATTATTATTTTAAGGCAAGCCACCACAGGTGAATAGGGTAAATACATATCACCGTACTTGCACTAATTACCAAGTATGTATAATATGTGGGTGTGTGTGTGTGTGTGTGTGTGTTTCTACTTGAAATCAGCACATTCAAAGACTTCAAGATTAAGTAAAATAAACAATTGACAAGTCATCTTTATGAGCAAAAAAAAAAACAATCCATGCTGACGGTTTTGCAATCCATCCCCTCAGTTTATAAACCGTACTCACAAATTCTTAAACTGTTCCCTCGGGCTCCGTTGCTTTAGGTTTTCTCAAAGAAAAATAAAAAGAAAAAAAGAGAAAGGGAAGCAGGGGGACTTTAGTAAAAATTAATCAATTTCTTTAAAAAAAAAAAACACTGACCTCAAACTTTTTAAGAGTTTAAAGCAGAACTTTAGGAGGGACAATTTAGTATGTTCTGAAGCATGAGGAGCAATACCTCTAATAATTCCTGACTGTTTATTTAACCAATAAGGTTGAATTATGCAACTCGTTACCAAACAGAATAAAAAAAAAAATAATGACTTCTGTTTTCAGACAGATTTTCTGAACACCTCTAATCGGGCAAACGGATGCAATACTGAAAGAGCCTTTTCACGCCAAACAACCTCTGCGTTATTTTCCTATAGTTGTGTCTGAATAGTAGAATGGGACATAAGAATGTTGTATAAATGCAACAAATTAAACAAAACAAAACTGTGTTTACAAAGTCAGTATCAGACAAATAAAGTGTCTGAATAGATTAGTTAGTCTATGTCAGACATAGCCGTTCTTAATTGACTCTCTTCAAAACTTTACTTTTAACTTTACTGTAAAATGTATGTATTTTTAAAAATGTTGTCATTTTCTCTTTACACGAGAAGTTTTTATTTTTATTTTTCTTATTTACTTTTTTTTTTTGCAACAAAACATTTATTGCCTTTTAATGTCACAATGACACTATAAAAAGACAGTACATGCATGTGTCCATTTGCATGTTCAGGTGCATCAACACGCTTTTGTATTTTTTATTAATATAACAATTAAAAATGGAACAAAATCACAATTTCATTGAAACCTATTCTGAGGTGAAAAATAAATAAATAGATAAATTCATGACGAGGAAAAGTCCCATCCAGTACCTGCACCATCAGCACTGGAGCTCCACAGGGGTGTGTGCTCTCTCCACTGCTCTTCTCTCTCTGCACAAATTAATACACCTCTAAAGACCCCTCTGATAAACTCCTGAAGTTTGCGGATCACACCACGATCATTGGTCTCATCCAGGATGGTCCAATCTGCTTACAGACAAGAGGTGGAGTTGAATATTCCTCAAAACAGTGGAGATGAAAGTGGACTTCAGGAGAAACCCAAATCAGATATAAGACTATAATGGTTTGTCATGGCATTACAAATCTCTGTGCACTATAGAACATCTAGGCATAAAAACATTTTCCCCCATGATATCTTTAAACAGCTAAGACGAAATAACCACCTGTCTTCTGTAATGCTGTAATTTCTTAATAACTAATTATTGCCTCTCTCTCAAGAATTATGTTAATATATATACATATTTGTATTTATACAGCTGTATTTACAGTAAATAATGCACAAATCTGGTCATAAATATTCTGTTCCAGATGCATAACACATTATTATTATCTATTTTTAGTTTTTCCCTTAGTCTTATTTAAATTTTCTTCCTGTTCTCAATGTCATATATGTATGTACAAGAGCTCATTCTGATCGAAATGCAGAACACTGTTAGACAATGAGAAACAGGAGATGACATTACCTCTTTACAGCTAATGCTGAGGGACTTAGGGATGACCTCAATAAAGCGACTGTCACTGAGAGACAGCTTTGATCCAGCCAAGTCAGCTCTCATCTCACCACGAAGATTGCAACTCAGCATCTTATGAACAAAAAAACAGCTTAAATTAATCATTCATTTGAAACAGGTAAAAATGTCTCACAGGTCTTCAAAAGAAAACCGTATTAAGAAGTTGGGAGAACTGAATTACTGTTATTATTATCATAATCATTAACAACAACAAAACTGCTTCACTGTCTGTTTGTTTATTTATTTTTGAAAAACATATCATGGTGTTACAACCAACATGCAGAATACCAGTATCTAAAAATACTGCCCATTTTTGATAAGGCAAAATAAGTTCAGATTGTATAATAATAATCATATTTGTAACACTATTTAACTGATGGTTACAGTGCATGGCCATTTTTAAACATTGCTTAACATTTCTGAACTAGATTTTCAAATATTTTTCCCTCTTGTATGTCAAATGTAGTTTCAATCTAATTTTAAAATACTTTTTTTTTTTTAAAGGAACTATCCATTTAAGACGTGTTCCCTGTGAGCCGGTGAGGGTGACAGTCTTTCTCAGGTTCTCACACATGAAGGATAAAGCAGAGGCAGTGTAAGCCATTGTGTCTGTGCCGTGCAGGACGACAAAACCATCATATTGCTCATAGTGTTTCTGTCAACAAGAGAGAAATTGAAATTTTGATAATACCAACAGACAAATTGTTATCCTGTTCACAGACCTATCTTCAAGAAATTAGAAGATTATCAGCATTTACAAATTTGAAAAAAGCTAACTTTTTGTAATAAATAAAAAGAAAAAAAAGCATATAATAACTAATCATGATAAGTTCTTTAGACATCAGTCTTTACATTCAGTCATGTCCAAGCTTGTCTGTGCCACAGCGGCTGTGAAAAAAAAAAGTGAGTAGTGAGGGGGAGTATAGCTAAGACTGTATATACAATCCTCTTATACTGTCAAACCAAGCATCAGAATGGGGAAGAAAGTGGATTTAAGTGACTTTGAACGTGGAATGGTTGTTGTTGCCAGACGGGCTGGTCTGAGTATTTCAAAAACTGCTGATCATCTGGGATTTTCATGCACAACCATCTCTAGGTTTACAGAGAAAATATCCAGTGAGCATCAGTTGTGTGGATGAAAATGCCTTGTTAATGTCAGAGGTCAGAGGAGAATGGGAAGACGATGATAGAGATGAAAGGCAACAGTAACTCAAATAACCACTCGTTACAACCAAGGTATGCAGAACACCATCTTTCAACACACAACACATCAAACCCTGAAACAGACGGGCTACAGCATCAGAAGATCACACCGTGTGCCGCTTCTGTCAGCTAAGAACAGGAAACAGAGGCTACAATTCACACACCCTCACCACAATTGGACAATAGAAGACTGCAAAAATGTTGCCTGGTCTGATGAGTCTCAATTTATAATGGGACATTCAGAGGGTAGGGTCAGAATTTGATGGAAAGAACATGAAAGCATGGATCCATCATGCCTTGTCTCAATGGGTCAGGCTGCTGGTGGTGGTGTAATGGTGTTGGGGATATTTTATTTGGGCTCCTTCGTACCAGTTGAGCATTGTTTAAATGCCACAGCCTACCTGAGCATTGTTGCTGACCATGTCATTCCCTTCATGACTACAGTGTACCCATCTTCTGATGGCTACTTCCACCAGGATAATGCACCATGTCACAAAGCTCAAATAATCTCAGACTGGTTTCTTGAACATGACAATGAGTTCACTTTACTCAGATGACCTCCACATTCACCAGATCTCAATCCAATAGAGCAGCTTTGGGATGTAGTGGAATGGGAGATTCGCATTATGAATGTGAAGCCAACAAATCTGCGGTGGACTTCCTGTCAAAATAACACATGTGTACAGTCTATAATATTTTTTTCAGATGTGTAAAAATAAAACAAATAGAAAAAAAACGTACTATTTTTTGTTTTTTCAAAATATATGCATTAGTGTGTTTTTTTTAATCTCTAAAAATACCAAAAAAGAATTATAATTATTATGTGAGCAAGAAAATAATCACATAATTTTAATTTCAATTTCCTACACTGATGACAAAATAGCAGAATCCAACTTTCAAACCTGTATTTTGAACACAAATAGTTAAATATAGCTAGTGTCTGCTAGTGTGTAGGACAACACCTTTTGATCACATATTTGTATGCATGTGTGTGGGAACTTTCGGCAGCATCAGTGTGGTCTCCGGAGGTCTATAGTATTCATACAGTCTGGTTGACAGGACTTCAAACAGAACCTCTGGTTAGTCCATATATGATGGTTGATTTTCACAGAGCCTGTGTGTGTGGCAGAATGGAAGATAAAGGTTCTGGGTGGAGAAAGTCAGTGTTTATGGTATTTCATTTATGTAATACGGATTCTGTGCAGTTCATTACCATTTGGATCAATAGGTGCATGTGTTCCTGCTTCTAGTGTACATCCATTAATGGAGAGCTGCCATTTTGGTTTATTACAATTAAAAACTTGCAACTTCTTTGCTCTCAAACCAAAAATGTTGCCACTGGACTGGACAAGTCATACTTGAAATTATTGAAACCATATTCTTTGATAATCATTACTGACACTGTCAATTTAAAACATCAACCATATTACTGTATATAACAGGCTAATTTAAATTGGTATGTTGTAGCACTCAATATGACATCTAAATAGTTCTGTTATTTTATTTCTGACTTGAAAATAATCAAATGATTTAACACAGACTAAAAACAAATATATAATTATTTGTGCATTACCAAAAGGCCGTTATTGCAAGATAAATACTTAATCACAAAATAGTTTGATAAATGAATAAATAATAAAAAAAATAACATGTTTGTTTTAATACACTGATAAAGATAACATTTACTCTCATTATTATTGCTGCCCTTAAATGTGTGTTTTCGGACCACTGTGAGCATATCCAAACATTTATGGTTTTTTGAATGTTATGAGGGAGTTAGTAAATGGTTCTCAGAACAGAACTTTGAGATTCACTTTTGATGAGCCTTTTCTTTCTTAATCAGATCTTAATATACCTGTTGTGTGTTAGTTCTGTACATTCAGTGACTTTACTGAGCAGCAGCCCAAGGGTGGTGATATTCAGACAAACTTGCCTTTTTACTGTTTCTACTGTTTCATTCTCACAATCCATGATCGTTTCAGACTGTTCATTAGATCGATTGATAGATGTGACTTATTATGCAGGTTACATTGTTATCCCACTAGGTGGAGACAAGTGACTGTCTTCATAAGTCAGCTATGGGTCTTAGAAGGTTAAACAATGTTTATTTATTTATTTATTTATTTGGTGGACGTCAGTGTTCACCAAAATGTTTTTTTTTTACCAATAAACTTAAGAATATATTTTGTTGTATTTCTATGAAAAAAATACAGGAAAAGCAGTCATATCGTTTTGTAACTTCTTGGGGGTTAGGAAATATAGACAGATTTTTCACTTATGGGTAAACTATCCCATTATCATGCCTTTCATGAACTCTGTCAATGTTATTTATTTATTTTTTACCTTAATTCATAACAACCATTTTATAATTTATTATTATTATTATTATTGACATTTTTCCAGTTTTTGCTGATTATACAGGGACAACTTTGTCGGTATTGCTAATTGCCCTGTTTTCTATGTTTTAGTTTGTGCGATATTGAATGATATGTGTATTTTAAATGTGTGTTTAAAGCAAAGTCTAACAGTAATAGTGACGTTTGCCATGACCTTTATTATGAAAATCGGGCTGCAACTGCCGTTTCCGCTCGTTCGCGTTGACGTAGTCAGTTTCACACTGAATTCCGCTGATTTTAGGAGTGAACACCGGGGTTGAGACCGCTAGAGAATGGTGGGCCTCCGCAGGTAACTAAAACGCATTTAGTCGCTCTAAAATGAATGGAAATAATTTGTTAATGGTTACATTTTACATAACCTGTCGAAGAAATGTGTAAAAAGTGTGTGGTAGCGATTTTCTGTGGGTTGTTCGGCCGGCTAAGCTAGCAGGCTAAGTTGCTCTTTTCTGGCACTCCCTCTGAGCATCTCTTGTCTCTCAGGGGCACGTGAGACACAAATTCGAATTCAGGACGGTTGAAATCGACGCGGCTCCGCTTCAGACGGTCCAGATGACAGACCCACCGGCCGGCCAAATGAACGCGTTTCCGCCGAGACTCTGAACGACTTATCCGGTTACATTTTGGGGGAAGGACCTGAAAGAGCCTCCGAGACGGACATTCACACGCCTAGAGGAAGTCTCGAAAGACCGCAGGCTCTTAAAGAGGCCTCACAGCACTTACCAGACACAGGAAAAGCACTGAAAAATCGCTGCTTTTGTCGCGTTTCTGTGGATTAATATCGAGGTTGGCGTATTTCAAACTGTTACCACCCTACAACCGAAGCAAAAGCCCTGAAAATCGAACTTTGACCTTTTCAGTTCTACTGAAAGTTTTCAGTACTGTCGTTTAATCAGCAACCAAGTGACCAGAATTGGCTGGAACTGCATCTTATTCACTGTGACTTTACGCCCAGTTTCCTGATAACGTTATATACACGTGTGCTGTTTACTTCCAAATTTGACGTTCCAACTAGGAAGTCTTAAAGCAAAAGCCCCTGTATTTCACTTATCCTTATTAAAGTTTTTTTTTTCTTTTTTTGGAGGTTAGTAACCATTTATGAACAGTATACAAGATGGGGAAGATGCTGTCAAAGATATTTGGTAACAAAGAGATGAGAATATTGATGCTCGGACTTGATGCCGCAGGAAAAACCACCATCCTCTATAAGTTGAAACTTGGCCAGTCTGTGACCACCATCCCGACCGTCGGTTTCAACGTGGAGACGGTCACCTACAAAAACGTCAAGTTCAACGTGTGGGACGTGGGCGGACAAGATAAGATCCGTCCCCTCTGGCGACACTACTACACGGGCACGCAGGGGTTAATTTTTGTGGTGGATTGTGCTGATCGAGATCGCATCGACGAAGCCAGGCAAGAACTCCACCGCATCATCAACGACCGTGAGATGCGGGACGCCATCATTTTGATTTTCGCCAACAAGCAAGACCTGCCGGATGCCATGAAGCCACACGAGATCCAGGAGAAGCTGGGACTGACGCGCATCCGGGACAGGAATTGGTACGTGCAGCCGTCGTGCGCGACCACCGGTGATGGACTGTACGAAGGCTTAACTTGGTTAACATCTAACTACAAGTCTTAATGACACTGGCACTGACTGTTTAGGACAAATGAACTCAGTATGGAGAAAATTACACTCTCCACCGAATATTCGTGCAGTTCTGATTTAGAGTTAACATTTATTTTTGGTTCGTTTTCAAACGGCCCTCTTTGAAACAATGTAATGGGTTTGGCTTGCTTTTAGTTTCCTGACTACTGTGACGTACGAGTCACACACCTCGGACTATTGCTTAACATGATAAAGCATTTCTGAATGAAGAGCCTCTTTTTTTTTTTTTTTTTTTTTGATTGATTGATTGATTGATTGATTGATTTGTAAGTTTTCTATATATGATTTCTCTTCTTCAGCTTCTTTCTTTTGAGATTTTAGAGACAAAAAAATGGAGTTTGTCTCCTTCAAACAGTCCAATAGTGTGTTAAAGGCATTTTATACCGAGATGTATTGAAACTGTCCAGGCATCCACTGTAGCAAAGCACAGTTTTGCTGAGGAGGTTGTAGCATACTAACTGTAGGTAGCTATGTGGTGTAACAGGTTTTGAACCGTGCCATAGTTATGATATCACTGACATCAAATGATAATCAACATGTAAATGAATCCATGGAACATTTTATGCAAAAGTCGAACCGTGAAAGGCGGACTTACAACAGACATAACTTATATTCACACAGCATAATCGAACTGAGTGGTGTCTTGTGCTCTTGAAAGCATGAAAAACCACAGAAGGGATTTTGTCTGCATTGCAATGTAGCCCAAAACAAGTTAAACGTTAAAGAGACTTCATTTTGAAACATTGATGGATGCCTTTTGTAGCCTTTTTACCATTTAGGCTAACTACATTGACCAGATTGTCTTTGACTTACATTCATGTGTCTCTAAAAATGTGGGATTGTTACATTCTTGCATTTCAAGTGTAGTGCTTGCGGTGGACTGAATTGATCGTTTTGGAGAGAAATGTTTCATTCTATTCATTTCCTCTCTTTGCTTTAATCATTTTGAGAAACATGTATAGAAACAGCTATGTAATTGTAACTTCAAATTAAACTTAGTCATTTTAATGCTTTAAGTTGATTCTTGTTCTGAGCAATTCATGCTGTCTTTGATGCCTATTGATGCACGGGAGTTTCCACTGTCATTTACCAAGCCAAACCAAAGTCATATGGAAAATGAATTTAGCGCTGCTTAAAAAGTCCTCCATTTCATTTTAGTTTTGTTTTAGGTAGCGCACATGGAAAATCTTTCTCGCTTTCCCTGAGTTTGTAGCCCATATGTATTTGCACAATATTTCCCAAACCCAGGACTCCAAGCACTTTGGAATCCGTAGCAGATAAGATTCTAAAGAATGTGTGTTGGGTTTAATGTTTGACCTCGTCATGTGTTCGCACACAGGACTCCAGACACCTTTCTAACATATGTGAACTGGTACATTTTCAATGAATGATTTATTTAATCTTAAAACCTACCGTTCTTTTAGAGAACAGCATCACGGTGCAGTAACTCTTAGATCCTCCTTTAATGTCTTATCGCAAATATTTGTTATATGAACATTTTCGTTTAATCTCCCAAAATAAGCTGAGCCTGGATTGTGCTGTTTTGAAACAGGTCGGCCTCACACCACCACCCCCCAGCAAATCCCACTGAAAAAACAGGATGTCTCCCACTTGCTCTCTAAAGGCCGCACAGCTGCTAAACTGTAGTACACAGAGAAGAGTAATGGGTGGCCGGTGCTGGACGGCACAAATGCTGCTCTTGCTGACAAAGCTGTTAATAGCAAGTGCTGTGATCACTTGTTGCTTTCTGCGCCATCTCGAATGATTGTTAAACTGTTAGGCTGTTTCTTGATTCCTCACACGCCGGTATTCAGATCAGTCGAAGCCACAGGGGCCACATCAGCCACTCACACTGCCGGAAATGAGCTTGACTGCTGACATATTGATGGTTGCTTTGGTGCACTTCCTTTTAAAGTGAGAAACGCTGTACTTGTAGTACAGGAATGGATATAGATGTTCAGACTCTAAGGGATCAAGCAACTACTGCCAACTTGTTAAAACCTGCTGTTAAACCATAACAGAGATTTTTGCGTGTTTGTTAGACATATTTACAAGGTCAGAACTGTGTAAATTACAAAGCAGGTGATCGTCACACACCGTGTTTTATGGCGGTGTCTTTTCATTCTTATTTGGTTTGTAATTTGCTGCATATGAGTTTATGAATAACGATGTATGAAGGTCAAAAGTGTGAATGGTCAAATTCATTCCCTCTTTTAAATATATATATTATTATTATTTTGAAAGAAGTCTTGTTTTCACCAAGCATTTAATTGATCAAAATACCAATTATTGTTTCCATTTGAATATGTTTTAACATGTAATTTATTCCTGTGATAGCAGTTACTCCATTATTTAAATAAGTTTTATTGTCAGTGCTCAAACAGTTGTGCAACTTAATATCATGGTAAGTGTGATACTTTTTTTTTTTTTCCATAGTAAGCATTTATTCAAAATGATTTTGAACAATTAAATGTGTCCTTGCTGAAAATATATTCAGTAACAAATGTTTCCCATCTGCTTGTATCTCAGCAGTTTTTCCAACACATTCTCAGTGTGTGTATGTGTGTGTTTGCCTGCTCAGGAACTTTTAGTGCAGAGCTAGTTTCATTGTGATATCTAAAAGGGAAGTGGTCAGGGTGATGTCAGGCCTGACAGTATTATAGGAGTTTGGGTGGTGCTCGTGGCTCTGCTGATGGTGTTCAGCTAATGACACACATGCTATTATTAGTCTTCTCTTGTATGTGTGAGGCAACACAAAATCCACACCTCGAAACACTTGTGTAGTCCATCTGCCTTCATTATTCTTTAAAAAAAACTCAATTCACTTTAAATGTGGATTTAGACACTTCCTTTTCCTATGCACTGCTTTTACCTTTAAAAACAAAGCAAAGCTTATGAGCTGTAACAAAAAAAAAAAAAAAAAATGATATCCTTGTGTAGCCTAAGTTGTCATATTGCTCACCAATTACTCACCCTCGTGTCCTTCCAAACCTTTATGACTTTATTTTGTGGGATATAAAATAAGAATTCTCTTAGTGTTTCTCCATGCAATGGAAGTCAATGGTCACCCAGACTGCTACCAACATTTTTCCAAATATGGTGTGTTCCACAGTAGAAAGAAATGCATGTCAGGGTGTGTAAATGAAGAACTATCATTATTGATCATTCTGACCTAATTAAATGTGAGGGTAAGTACCTGATAAATGAAAATTGTAATAAATGTTATAGATAGATCATAACTTGTAACCATACATGCGTTTATAACTGAAGCAAACCAAAACTGAGTGGTTAATTGCTCCACCAATATTTTCACTGGCCCCACCTCAAAAAGAAAAAAAAGAGGGATAGAATAGGGGTGTTTTTTTTTTGTTTGGTTTTTTTTTGTCGATGAATAGATTGATGATGAAACATTCCTAAAAAGCACAAGATTACATTGTTCATTCTGTTCGTATTTATGGTCATAATTGTGTGTCCCTTTCGATAAGCGCATGAACCAATCTAACACTAACCTCTCGGTCATTTTATGAGTAAATATTGTTTGTACAGCTTGACTGTTGGCTCCTGCATGATATATTCTGTAGGACAGGTTTGGTAACTGCAATACTTCACTTAATTGGCATATATAAGGTTTGTACCATTGCTATGCATCTGTGTAAAACTTGTTATTTTTATACATATATATATTATGCATACACACACACATATTGTTTCTAAGTTGGCTGTTATTTAGTACTGCAGGGATGATGTATTTTTGTAGGCCAAACCCCGGAAAAGAGTTCCCGTTCGGGGGTTTGTGGTTAATGCTTGAAATAAGGTCTGTAGTGAACACAAGCTCAAGATATTTACCATTTTTATTCTACAACATAAAATACATCAGTATTAGCCCTTGAGATTTATGTAAAGCTTATACTTGTTTTGAAAAAAGTGGCTGTTTACAAAAGCTTATTGGTTGTATGAGACATTAAATGCCATTCTCCATACAAGTAAACTCGTCTACTCAGTAGTCCAAATAAAGACTGAAAGAGTTGAAGTTGAAATCCTGTGACTGTGGTGTAGTTTGTTTATAGCCTACATTTAGCTTTTTACTTAGGCTGATTGTTTCTAGACTTAAAGTCATAAAAGTTTTAGATTATCATAAACAAAATGTGAGAATCAAACTGTTGTTAACCACAGAGCAAACATTCTGCAATAATCCAAAAGCTCATGGAAAAATCCTATTGTTTCTTTTGTTTTTTGTTTTCTTGATCGAACCAGGGATAACTTCCGGCTTGCCCCACAAACAAAAATAAGTCATCACTGGTGGAAATCTTTGCACATTAATATTTGCTAACTTGGGAAGTGACAAATTGTATTTGAATATTTCATGAAGGCACTAAACAATCTTGGTCATATTTTGCAGAAGATAGGAAGTATAATGGCACTTTTTTTTTTTTTTTTTACAATTATTATTATTATTGCATATTATTATATAATCTTCTATGTTCTTACAGCAGGAAATTAGCTCAATGATGAATATTCACACTCTTATTCATTTAACAGAAACAGAAGTGTACCTCACATGAATGTTTGCTGAGTACAGTGGTGTGTTAGTGGTGCTGTGCAGTGTTTACATTCTGTGTACTCTGACCCCTGTGAACCTTAGCTGCAGATGTTCTCAGATAACAATGGATACAGAAAAGCAAGTGGTAGGAGAGGTCAAAGGCTGACCTCAAGGATCAATATTAGCAATGACGACAGAGAACTTCCATTAGCAGAGCCTCAGCTCTCATGAATCAAAAGAACGGTTTGTGACACTGTCCCCTAAAATATTTGAAGGCCAATTACCTGAAACCAAGGCCTTAAACTATTTTGATGGTTGTTATTTCAAAAAGCAAATCCGGTCACCATTCATTCCCAAACAAGATGGCATTTCCCTTTCATTATAGCCTTGCGGGGTTGGTCACATTATGCAGAGACTTTTCTTCTTCTCACAATTTGTCTGACTTATGATGTGCAGCTGGAGGAATGTTGGCTGGAGGAAGCATTCCTATGGGAATATTTGGAATTCTGTAGCTGGATTTCCTGAGAGGAAAATAAGCAGAGGGAAAGTAGATGAATGGGAAGGTGGAATGTGAGAATTGTTGTTTCACTGTTCCGACATGATGGATGGATTACGTAACCAATGGGGTGCCTCCCATGGTGACTCATTGATAGGTCTGTTATTCAGTGAGAACTGAACAGAGTCATACAATTGCGACTTTATATCTCACAATTCTGGAAAAAAAATAAAAATAAACAAGCTTCCATAGTTTCCTCTATCCAGCAGACTTGATTCATGTAAGATCCCATAACCAATATTTAAAGCTGGGCTTTCATTGAAACAAAAAGCCATTGCACACTTGCATCATTTTCCTTCCTCTCTGTCTACAGTCTTTACAAACATGATGTGTTCATACATATGTGTCAACTCACTGATCCAAAGTGTATCCGTTAATTCGGTTGGCGATTCTTTCAGTTGTAACACACTCTGGTAAAAGGGTGTAACCATGGGCACAGTGCAGACCCACCCATTGTACACTGTAGAGTACACCAGACAAAACTCATTCAAAGGCCTGTTTGATTTTCCCATTGCTGTGACAACAGTCTTACAAGACTCTTACTGTAAAGTGTGAGTATGTCTGAGTCAGATCTTTCTCTGGTGAGAGTGCTGATCAGGACAAACCTGTCTTATGTCACATGGCATCATCTGAACTGGAGCTTCATACATGCTTTAGATTGTGTAGAACTGTAATCTAATATAATTTATGCATTATATATGCATCGGGTAAGCTCTTTTGATAGGGAGTTAACAACCACATAGCAACGCCCTGGAAAACACCTAGAAAACCCATAGTGGTGGTGACTATAGTACAGGCAAGACCCGATCACGTGTTTTGTTTCGGAATGCAATTTCTTTCATTCGTGTTTCCTTTTAAGACACAATCTTGCTTTGTTTTGTGTTTTATTTCATTCCTGTTTCTGTAAGACCCTTTCATGTTTTGTGTTTTTTGTTATCTAATTCTTGTTTCTTTGAAAGACCCTGTGATGTTTTGTTTTATTCATTTCTTTTGTCCTTGTAAGACCCTACCATGTCTTTGTTTTGGTTTTAGTCCAGTTTTTGTTTCTTTGTAAGATTTTTATTTTGTTTTGATGTGTTTAATCTACTCTCTTTGATTCTTGTAGGCTTTTTCTTATTCTTTTTTTTATTATTATTCCAAAATACAGTCTAAATGCAATAGGTTAATGGCAAGTCATGTGCTGAAATATCTTATGTTGTGCCCCAGGTATTATTTCCTTTCATCTCAATAGGCTTATAGGGCCATATTTGAAACTTCTTTCTGAAGAATCATTGCATAAATCTGATTAGAGAAATCACTTGATATATCAACTAATTAGATAAATCATCTGTATGCCGACATGGCTTCAATCTGTTTTCAGAGTTAAGCAGAAAGTGTCTTACCCTCCACAAGTGCTCATAAACACTAGATACCATTGCTCCTCATTTGACACAGGAAGTGGTTTATAGTTAGCGCTCTTCCTGTTGTGGTTCAGAAGACTGAATGGAGCCATCTGTCTCACTGAAAGCCCATCGCAAGCCATAGTCATACTGAGCTGTTACTGATTTGAAAGAGCAGTTGGGGTAGATCTTTCACGACTAACAACTCATAATTACAGACCTTTAGAAAACTAATCCACATGCAAAGACAAAGCACTGAGATCATTTAAGCCCTCCATGTTTCCTTTCATGTCAGACTACTTCATGCAAATTGCACATTGCAGGTATTAAATTGATGCAAAGGATGCGTAGATCTTAAAAGGTTTAAAAAGTGGAAGAATTTATTAGGAAAAGTATTTGAAATTGTCAAAAATAAAAGATCTACCCATGTTTAATCTGCATTTTATACTGTCTGGTACCCACGTAAACATAGCCCAGTTTACAGAGATTGATATAAGCCAAAAGTCCTCCACAAAAAGCTTAGTTCAAACAGAAGCCACATGCAGGAAGGGAGAAGGGAGTTGACTCTTTGCACCGACATTACAGATGCAGAGGGAAAGACTTCTGACTGGATGACCTAGAATACAATATTTTTATTGAATTTGTTTTGGCCAGGGCCTTGAGAAAAACGAGCCCTCTGATGCCAAGTGTTTTTGGATTGTGAATGGAGAAATCCATGATAGTTAAGAGCTCTCCAATGAAAAATCTTTTTGAATATATATTGGTGACATATGTCAAAGTTGTAGATTTAGATTACACAAGACACTTAATGTATGACTTTTGCAGTTATTTTTCAAGTTTATTTATAGTGGACATATGATGTCACTTCCTTTCAAGCTCACACAGGTGTCTAGGCAGAGGAACATGTTGAGTATGTTTCTGTTTTTTATTATAAGTCTTATGAGACATTTTGTGAAATGTTCTCGAAAAGGTTGTATGTTAATTTAAATTTTTTAAATAAATGGTGCTTAGTTTGGTATATTTTATAACTAAACATTTATACGTACATGTTGCTTATATGTATCCACATCATTTTTGAGGCCACTGTAACTGTAAACATGTCAAGCAGTTCCACTTTGTTCTTCAATTAAAAAGCATTTTTCCCCACTATAATAACTAGGAAGAGAAACTTCTCAATAAAAAAAAATCTTCTTTCCCCTTTGGACATATCATGTAAATTATGTGCTGGCAAACCTGCAGGTGGATAAAAAGCTAATGATCTGTAAGTGCCTGAAGGAGAACAGTGATAAGTTAGTGTAAAAAAAAAAAAAAAAAAAACTCTTTAGCCGCTGCAATCGCGTCTCACTGTTTTAACAAGACTGGAAGAAAGGTTTTGTACAAAATGATCACACTGACAGCCCTAGTGTTCAGTAGCATTTCATAGCACAATTGAATTCAAAACTGGCAGTTGGAAATTACGGTTTTAAGGATCTATCAACCACTTCCTTCAGGCTGTGGGTTAAGTTGCATGGTTTGATTATAACTGGCTCATACACAGAGCATGATCGGGCTTTGACAGGCCACAACACACTTCCTAATGTTCGTTCACACACACACACACACACACACACACACACACACACCAGCAGCAGTCTGTGTGTGACAGGAGCTTTAGATCTGTCTGCAGGCCACCCACTGACAGGCAAATATAATGCCACATTACAGACGCCATCGCTTTGTGAAGTCGGCTGCGTTTTGCCTCACAGAACTCTGTAACTTTGTTAGCACTGCCTTAAAACTATTCATTGTGCTTGTCTAGAATGCACTGAAATTCCCCGTTTTAAACTTATTTGTTTCTTTGCAGGGCTGCTATTATGAAACTGACTCACCCTCTATTTTAAAGATTGTGTCCTGAAGCAAGAACAATGCATTAGAACATTTTCTCTACAGTAGACAATGGCTTCAGTGTTGTCAGACTTGCAGGTGGCTTGTGGCTATTTTTTTTTTTACTGCTAACCTAAGCCCAATGTAATTGTTTTGGGTAGAACTACAATGTTGCCATGTATGCATATAATAAGCTTTTTTAAGTTTGCTTATTTTCTGTATGATCTGGCAACACTGCATAACGGATAAGGGCCTGTTTGGGTGTGGCTACATTGACTGTGGTTGACAGTTTAAGTCAAGTTAGTGTTTGGGTGGATTAAGATCTTGATCAAAGCTTTTTCTCATGTTGTTTTTGAGGTGTGCTTCCTGCACACTTCACTCATCAGTTAGTTTATTAGTGCTGCCTGCTAATCACTATTACTTCACTACATTGTGAGAAAGAAAATGGTAACACTTTATTTTAGAGACCAATTCTTACTATTAATGCTTATTAGCATTCACATTACTAACATAGGCTACTGGCTGTTAATTAGTACTTTTAATTAACATATTAATGCCTTATTCCGTAATCTTGCCCCTTACCTAATTTACCAACTATCCCTGCTTAATAAACAGCAGATCATGAGCTCATTCAGGCAAAAAATAGTTAATAGTTAGTTAATAGTGAGAATTGGTCTCCAAACCAAAGTTTAAAATAAAACAGACACACACACATACATACAATATATAGAGAGAGTGAGAGAGAACTTTATAAAAGTAATTGTTCTATTAGAACTTGTGTATTATTTAAACTCTAAAGTAATTTTAATGGTCATTTCAGGAGGAAGAAAGCTGTAAAATCGCATTAACATGCAATGTTTATATCATGTGAAATACATATGAAATAATGAGTGAGGTTAATCATTTGGCCCCATTCACTTCCATTCCACTTCTGGATTTGTAATGTGTTTGTAAGATTAGATGTGTCCTTATGTCCAACAAAATTAATTGCTTGATTTTAATATTTTTTCTTTATTTTTTTGCACTGTAAATTGTAGGTCTGTATATTGTCACCCCTGCCATCAGCCAGTTTGCTGCAAAACAGAATAGAACCCTGACACATGATGTAACTCTGTCCACCAATCAGAGGACCAGATGGCCCATGATGTAAAACAGTATGTCACAGATCCTTTCCTGCTGTGCCGAGTAATCTCATTAGATGTCTCAGTGTCAAAGCCAGCCATCCTTTTGGTTCGTTATTAATCATTTGTTTCCAACATATCAGTTACTATCTTAATAGTCTCTGTTTGTATACACCATCTACGCAGTAAAGATCAATGCATATTCTGCATGCATGTAAAAGTATCTCTTCATTGTTGTGCTTTTTGGCAGTCAGCAGTCCTTCAGCTGAAGTGATGTGTAGCCATGAATGGTGTCCCATACTCTGAAGCTGTGCTCTACATTTAACCCATCCAAGTGAACACACACCCGGAGAAGTAGGCAGTCATTTGTGCTGTGGCATCTGGGGATCAGTTGGGTGTCTGTGCCTTGCTCAAGGGTCTTACTTCAGTCGTGGTATCAAAGGTGGAAGAGAGTGCTGCCGGTACAGAGACACAAGTCCGATTCTCTTGCAATTAGGCCACGAAATGCGCCAAAATTGTACAGCACCTTCCACAATTCTGGTAGTCTACCGTGTCCCATGCGTTGGATCCCATGGTTTCTGTAGTGAGAACTATAACATCAACTTATAAAATGCCCATAAAACTTAGTTTTTAATGTATCAAATGTATGTATGCAATTTCTCAAGGGAACTCAGAGTAGTGTACAGTATATATATATATATATATATATATATATATATATATATATATATATATATATATATATATATATATATATATATATAAAAGAGTTACAGGCCCCATTTCATACCATTTGTAGAAAGCTCATTTGACATCTGGCATGATTAAACCAGAGAGAAAGAGGAAGTGTGGATTTTCCATTGTAACTGTTGCAGGGGAAGTGAGCATCTTCTGCGTAAAAATGTGAGCTGTCATTGTTAAAAATGAGAACTAGTATTGAGCCATAGCCAATTACATGAAACCGGAAAATTGCACTCTAAATTTGACCTCATTTTAATTTTCTAAAGCAGTCTTCAGTTCTGTTACATGTAATTCAGAAAGCAAGTCATTGAATGTGAATATTTTTATTTTTTGTTTTTTTTTTTGTAGACTCCACACTCTTGAGGCGCACGTGCGCTACTGTAGTCTGTGCAGTGCCACCTGTTGGTGGCTTGGGGAAAAGCATGAGTATTGAAACATATGTATGGATTTAACCAACAAGAGGTGGATACTCATCCAGTATTTATTTATTAATTTACTTTTTTTTGTTTGTTTGTTTGTTTAAAGTATTTATTAAAATAGTTTTGTGTGTGTGTTTTATTTTATGTATGTGTATGGTAATGTAACCATAAAATCTCACTTATTTAATTAAATAATTCACCCAAACATGAAACTCATATACTCACCCCAAGTTGTTTCAGTGCAATATATATATATATATATATATATATATATATATATATATATATATATACCAAATGGTAGCAATTGACTCCCATAGTATGGAAACTAAAACTATGGAAGTCAGTGGCTACCGTCAACTGAATTTTTATCTTTGGGTGAACTATGCTTAATGTTTTAACATTTAACAATGTTTTAATTTGCTTTTTTTTTTTTGTGGATGCACATACTTTTGAACTAAATAAGAACTTCTGTATACATGTCTATAGATAACCTGAAAGGCTATGTTTATGGGATTACCCAGAGAATCAGCTGCAGTGACAGCACAGATGGCTCCACATGGGCTTTTAATGGGGTTTAACCCTAGCAAACTTCATGACCTGCCAGTCCTCTGCAGGGTGCAGGGAGAGTTATTAACAGCTGATGTCCAGCAGTAAGAGCAGGAAGGCTGACTGGTCTGCAGCAATGTAGAAGGCTACTAACCAGTGCTACATCTCAAGGGGCCAAAAATGGGTGGTGAAATCAGATTTTTTAATGCATATTCTATGAAACCATCACATAACCAAAAGCACAATTTTAATGCATAATATTAAACAAAACCTTTATCATTGATATATTGGTACCCTGCTCTGCAGTTCCTGTGATCTTTCCACCTAGTTTTCCCGAAAGTGCATTTTCGAGTTTTAACATAGTCACTAATGATTGTATTCTGAAATTAGTGATGGCAAAGAATACAACTACATGTACTCTTGACCCAATCCCAACATCTGTTCTAAAGGGGTGTCTCTCGTCAATTTGTCCCCTCATCTTGAACATTGTGAACACCTCCCTCACTACTGGTTCAGTTCCAAAAGCCCTTAAAGTTGCAGCTATTACACCAGTCCTTAAAAAGCCTGGATGTGATAAGTCAGATCTATCTAATTACAGACCTATCTCAAACTTACCCTTTATTGCTAAAGTTTTGAAACGTGTTGTTGTGGCACAACTCCACTCACACTTGTCTTCCTTTTCAGTCTGGGTTTAGAAAGGGACACAGTACAGAGACAGCCCTGGTTCGAGTTATGAATGATTTGCTTTACTCAGCTGACTCTGGACCCTCCACCACCCTGGTGTTGTTTAGATCTTAGTGCTGCATGTGATACAGTGTGCCATTCTATCATGATAAACAGGCTGGAGAGATGGCTTGGTATCACTGGTACGGTACTTAACTAGTTTAAATCTTACCTCACTGATCGTACCCAGTTTGTTGTTTTGGGAAACAACAAATCTGAACTTGGACAGGTCTGTCATGGTGTTCCTCAGGGATCTGTAATGGGTCCTATATTGTTTAGTGTGTATATGCTTCCTTTGGGACAAATTATTAGGAAATATGGTTTGGGGTATCACTTTTATGCAGATGACACGCAAATTTACATCAGCTCCAAGTCTCATCCTACTCTCACCTCAACAGTTCTTTCTTTCAGAGTGTGTGCTGGAAATAAAACCGTGGATGCACCATAACTTTTTAAAACTGAATTGTTCTAAAATAGAGGTTCTACTCATTGGCACACCAGCGGCTATTCACAAGAGTAGCAATCTTAATTTGATTATGGATGACAGTGTAGTACTTCCATCTGCTCAGGCTCGTAACCTTGGAGTGATTTTTGACACTCATCTGACACTAGACTCTCAAGTTAAGAGTATTACAAAATCTACTTTCCGTCACCTCAGAAACATTGCAAGAATTAGGCCTTTCCTCACTCCACCTGACGCTGAAAGGCTTATTTATGCATTTGTTACTTCCAGGATTGACTACTGTAATGCACTATTCATTGGCTTACCTGCTAAATTAATCAAATGCCTGCAGTATATGCAGAATTCAGCAGCTCGTATTCTCACATATACTCCATCACGTCAGCATATCACAGGCGTGCTTTATAATTTGCATTGGCTTCCTGTACAGGCACATATTGTTTTTAAAACTCTAACATTAACATACAAAGCTATACATGGAACTGCCCCTTCTTATATTTGTGACTTAGTCACACGATACATGCCTTCTCGTTCCCTTCGGTCTGCTGATTCTCTTACTCTTCAACAACCTCCCTATAGATTAAAATCTATGGGGGTGAGAGCTTTCTCTGTTGCTGCACCCAGGTTATGGAACGCGCTTCCCATTGCTGTTAGAGACGCTCACACAATAGCCAGTTTTAAGAAGCTGTTAAAAACTCATCTTTTTAAAATTGCTTTTATAGATTGTCAGTAATACTCTACTGTGTTGTTGACATATAGCCCAAAATATTTTGTGATCATAAATATAGGCTGTCTATTTCAAGCCATTGCAAAAACAATCTATTGGTGGTTACTTTTCTAATCTAATAAAATTCTGTGTTTAAATGTTATATGTCACATTAAATCAAATTAATATCCTAAAGAGTAGTTCCAGCAGCTTAAACACTAACCTGGATGTTTCTAGTCAGTCTGAAGACCTTGATTCCTTTGGTTGGTGTTGAATTAATTAGTGTTGGACCTTAACTCTTCAGCAAAGTGAACAGGTTTGTACTTCATACCAACAGGGGGCTCGATTGATGACCATTGATGCTCCCCTGAAATCTGACTCGTATCTGGTAAACCAAGGAGACGCACTGATTGAGACTCATATTACAGGTGAGCACAGCTGACTGCTTGTGACTGGATCACAAGAGAAGGATCTCAGTACCAGATGTAAACAACACTTGAGTGCTCTCAGGTTACTTTGATGCAGCGTCCATTAACTGTTTAGTAAACTACTGTCCTCTAGTGTAAGTAAACCGCAACTACAGTGTTCCATTCCAATCAACTCTCCACAAGATAAATGGAGTAAAATACCAATAATTTCAAATAAACAAATACAGGCCTCTTCCATGAGTCGCCGTCTGACTGATTTCATTATCTATAATCCTTTGTCCTGATGTAAATATGGGAGCCGCCATTTGTAAATTCTATGGGTCTAGCTTCCGGTCTCATTTGCGTCAAGCTATTTTTAGCTGTACAAAACAGTTTGTTTTGCTGCTTGATATTGACAATTGATGTGTCCTATCATATTATTTTAATCTGTTATCTTAATTAAGAACACGCTGGTTTGTACTGCAAACAGTTTTACTGTTTACAGCACGTTGTTATTCTCCTCGTTATAATGAAACGGAAGTCTTACTCATAGGCTTACTTCCACACTGAGGAAAAAGGTGGATATGATGAGAGACAAATCCAGCATCCAGCATTAAGCCTAAGCTTTCCTTCAGAAAATCAAGTTTGTTGTTTGCTTTTTTGCTGAGAATTTACTTTGTATAGCGTGTTTCGGGCACATGTATCAAGAAGTTTATGGAATTAAAAAAGTGGAACTGAAATCAGACATTTGAAAGCATAAAAAATAGCCGCTGAATGAATTAAATGTATATTTTATTATTGTTTGGTAGTGTACATTTCACTGTTTGGTGGCTGCGTACCACTTGAGAACATACTGACTTAAATTTGACCATTGAGTAACATATGTAGTTTTTTTTTTTTTTTTTTTTTTTTTTTGCAAACAATTTTGCAAACATGACCTTCTGATTGGCTACATACTGAAATGGGTATTGGCAAAGTTTCTTTATGTAAATGTCTGATTTGAATCATACACAAAGTTACACCGAACATCAGAACAGAACATCAAAAACCTAACAAATAAACAACAAAGGTAACACACTGATGATCAAAATAAGGGATGTAGAAGAAAAAGAGTACAACTAGCTTGGTTACTCCAAATCCATTTGAGTGGTTACAGAGGAGAAACATCTAGATAGGTAAACTGGTAAAGATAGGTTCAAAGCGTCACCAGACCATGAGCTGTTACATTGCTATTTGAGCAAGACACTTATAAACTCAGAAATATATCGATCCAGGATTCTTTTTACTCCTGTGGGATTCAGTCTTTGTGAAGATGGACAGCATGAACTTTGCAGACTCGTTAGGATTGAAAGTAGATGGTAAAATGAGATACTCTCCGGGTTCAAGCTTGAAGAATTTCATCACATGTCTTGCATCGATGAAGTTTCCACTATCTTCCACGGAACGTCTGAAGTAGAAGAAATTGGCCGGAAACTTCTCATCTTTCATCTAAAGAAGAATGAAATATTATCCATTTATTTTACAAATATCATGCAATTTAGTTACTTACAAAGAAAAAACCAATGTGATTGTGGAGTTTAATACTTTTGAGCTTGAATTGTATTGTACTTACCCATGGTGGTATCTGTTAAATTAGAAAAACATGGATGATAAGAATAAGTGGAAAACAAAATGAGTGTATTCAGAGAGGTTTTTCTGTGAGCCCAGTACAGTTTTTGTTAATACTGACCAGATAAACACTGAAGCCGATGGAGTAATTAGAAGCAAGACTTCTGTATCTGTTCTCATGGATCTGAATGAGGGACACCAGTATGTTTTCAAGACACTGGCCACTAGCACATTCCTCATCAAGCTTCTCAATCCTCACCCGAAACTGAGGGTTTGTCCAGAAAGAGTCTACAAGACATCCATTGAATCAGATCTTTGTGGTACATAGAGTATACACATATACATGATGCACACATACACTCACACACAATGCATATGACCAAAAGTATATAGACACCCAAAAAGCACAGTATGTTTGCTTGTTCAACATTTAAACAATACACCATGGATCATGAATTTCATGTTGCATATGCAGGCTGTATCTAATACTTTTATTAATAAAGTATGTGTACTGTATGTGATTGTATAAAATGAACACTTGCCTCCCTCTCTCTCTATACATATATGAGCTATACCTTTATTATTGCTGCAGCCACCAGCTGTAGACCCACATTCCCAACTGCCGTTGTAGCATGTTGTTGACCAGCTGCATTTAGAAGAGCTGTCCAGGAAATCAGGACTGAGGCAGCAAATATCAATGTCTTCAAAGTTTTTGGTGAAGTCCTCCATTGACATCCTGCGGTAAAATATGTGTTATCTTATTAACGTTTCATACGGCAAGAGGTCACATTTGAAACTATAGGTAATGCCATACCAGAACTCTCCATCATTGGCCAAAGAACGACAACTGGTTCGCTCCTTCTCACTCAATTTGTCCCACAGTGAAGAACTGAAATTTGTGCAAAGCATATTCAAATTTTACATGCGGTTGTGCTAAATAAACAAACAGTAAATTAGTAATGAGTTAATAGCAGTTTTTATTTTATGGTAGTATTTTTATAAAAGGATATAGCTGGCTTTTCAATGCACAAAAATAAACAGCATGCAAAAGAAAAAAGAAATGCAAATAAAGTTAGTAATTATGTCTGCACCCTGTTTGTACATACATGATACGTCATCAGCGCATTACAATACGCTTTTGCAGACAAAGCAAAGATGTAAGGCATTTTTACGGTAATATTTTGTACTTTGTACTGTACTGTTTTCTCACCATTGAATGAGACATGAAGTTATCTGACAGCATAGCATTCAACTCTCCACCAAAGCCATCCCTCATTGTGTCACCAGATAGCCAGTTGTGCACATTCATGTGTTTTGGAGGAGGCGTGGCTTTGGAGAGTGATTTGCAGGTATCTTATGCTTTTTCCATTGCCATCCTGTCTGAAATCGCCTACCCTACCTATAACCCCCCAGCTGTATTACTTCAAATGGAATAGAGGAGGAGATGGGGAGGTGGAGGTATAATAGAGGAATTGTCGCTGGACGGCTCAGTTACTGCTTCTTATCTACGATTAAAATGATGATTGACAGGACTGAATGATTAGGCTCCTCCCAAAACTTATTCTTATCTTAAATTATCATACAGAATTTTGTCATTTTAACAGGCTGGAAATGTACATTTAAAGAGCCCATCCCAATACTATGCAAAAACTATTTTGCTCATCGTGCTTTTTTTCCACACAGAAAAAATGATGTCAGTACTGAACTGGCTTTTGTTTGATAAAGGGAAAGCCTATTACAAAGGAATGACTCAATGCAACTTGCCACAAAAGATGACTAATAGGTAATTCATTTATAATATTTAATTAATGATGGTTGGCAAATTCCAATGATATGAATGATAGTGACCGTTGGTGATGTAACTTGGTGACGTTGATTTTTCTTGGTTGGTTGGTTGTAACGACAAATTTCAGGTCTTCAATACACACAAAACTCAAGTATTGTCATTATTAAAAATTTTATAAAATTGTAATATTGTGAAGGAGCCATAGAAAAATGAATTAATTTGAAATTCAGATTTGTATACATCGTATTTTATCTTATATATAATACATATGACAGGGACACGAAGATCGAAAGCTACATTTAGTTTTAAAGATCTGCTGTTTGTAACCTAACCAGCTAGCTTTAAGTGGCTAAGCATTATTATTATCATTAATATTCATATATTCATCAATTATGCAGTGTTATAAACAAACAATGTCACTTGATCAGTGTTGATCAGTCTATATAGTTTCATGTGAATCTTACTTGTCACTCCAGGCACCGTTCCACTCGCCCATTCCCCACGGATTCAACACTCTCACCAGCCTCACTGGTTTTCCTTGGCATGTTACCTGTTACACCATGACAAGACAAATTTAATTCAAACTGCTTTTGATAAAACTCTTTAAACCCTTATCATGGATTGCTATTATTCTGTTGGATGTAACCCAAACTCAGAATACGACATATAGGTTTTTTACCAGGATCATTATGAAATAAACTTTTACCGCAGGGCTAAACTGCCTGCACACAATGCTTTGAGTTAAATTATGGACAACAAATTATTTCAAGAAACTACTCTTGCACAATCCCAAATTTGACAAGATATACAAGTGAAAGAGTACAAAGGACATACAGTACCAAAGGGTGGAGCTCATATGTAGCTTAAGGCAATTAGAGCAATGATTAAAAGAAGAACAAAGCGAGCCTGTCAATATGAAAGGATTATACTTTTTATAGAACAAGAGTATTATCTGTGTAACTCAAAATCAAGATCAAAACAAGACAGGTTTCAGGACAGAGCCTTGGGGACACTACATGGGAAAGATAAAAAGTTAAAAGTTTTAAAACAAAATCTTTAAGTTGTCAAGTAAAACAGTGATGTTTCTATGGTGGACAAACTCAGAATATATATATATATATGTACAAGTATTTTTGTCATGGAATTGTCAAAGGAATCTTTCTAACTAGAAACTGACATTAAAAGCTATGAAATCGGATGGCACTTACCTTAAAAACCCCCGTCACTGTATATGCATGGCCCTGAACAATACCATTAGGTAATACATTCTCAGATTTTTCCTGATATGTTATGAAAAAAAAAAGATGCATTGTATCAATAATGCTGCCAAACTGAAATTTGTAGCAGGAATTAAAAAAGCTTTGTTTTATGTATTATTAATGCTCAACACTGTACCTGTTCAGTATGATACATTGTAAAAATGTTCACTGTATTCATTTAGATTTAGTTAGACTTCAAAAATCAAATACTGGTTTAGATGATCAAGATGATAATATCTGTTAGAGTAATGATAGATCAAGCCTGAGGTCACAGCTTACCCCCGCATGGGTATTGCAGGCCATCAGAGCCTTTGCTTTGTCTGCACGGTCCATCATGCTCCACAAATCAATAGTTGCTTTTTGTAGATCATAGCACACATGGACGCCACCGGTGAAGTCTAGCAGAGCCTCAGACACTTGACCAGCATTCATGTCAGCATAGGAGCCACACACCCTATTAAAGGCATTCTAAATATTAAGTATACAGTACACTACATTGGACCAAACATGCTGATGGAATACTCAAATTTTTGATGATTATAAAATTACTGTTGTATCAGTGACAATGAAAAATTATAAATGCTTCCATGTGTAAGATAACTTTAAAATGAAGTTACATAAAAAAGCCATAATGGTGAAATCATTTCATGTTCAACAAACAAAAATTTGATGCTATAAAATTTTTTTAAAAATTAAAATCCACAACGTACTGGCACCTACTTGGCATACGCTTTCTCCAGTAAGGCAGGCCAAAACTCATTAGATGTTTTTGAAAGAACAAAAATGAGTTCGCCATTGATTGTTGGAAGTTTGTCATCAATGACAACATCGATCCATTTCCCAAACCGCCAGAACTATACAAAATAAACACAACCTTAGGCTGAAGGACTGATGTGATTTTAAACAGTATTCAGTTATACTGAAAAGACCAAAGTACTCACTCTGAAGTGAAATATCCCTGCATAATCTTTGTCAAATGACTGGTCAGTTGGCATGACCTGGTCCATGATGTCCTTTTGAAATGTTAAAGCCCCAACTGAAGCAAGAAACCAGCAGTTACCTGAAATAAAAGCACAAACAAAAATAGATCTTTCAATGAGTCTACCAAAGGCTTTCTGATGTACATACATTGACATCATTTACAGGGTTGATAACATGCCTACTGGAGTATGTATAGAAATACATAAATAAACTTACCTAAATAACATCCTTGGGAATAGTCAAACCTGGAAACCCCCTGGACAATAAGCTGAGGGTCTGTTACTATTTCCTAAACAGTGAAAATACAATGACATTTGGGGAATACTAGAAAAATACTTTTAGATTCATAAAATGCACTCCGGGTCTGCTTTCAAGACACCTGAGATATCTTTACACTATTGTAAATTAGAATTGTTTGGAAATACGACAGGTGAACCTGTTCTGATGAGCCTTCAGAGATATCATGCAATATTTTGGCAATGATTCTTTCAAACAACTTACTGAAAGTCTGAAGATAGAAAGTCAATAAAGTAACTTACTGATGGCCTCAACCATTTGATTTGGTGCAGATCCAGTTTAAGTTTCTTCTTCGGGTCAATGGAGCTGCTGTCTGGAGGGAACTTGTCATCATCAAATCTCTTTTTTTTGGTGATGCAGCTCTTCCGCAGCTCCTGGTAGTCCTGATCCAAGAATTTCAAAGGGTCGTGGAGAGTGCCCGTGTTGTCTTTTGTGGGTAATTCATATCTTGGTTTCTTGTTTGCATGAGGTGGAGGCATTTTTTCGTTTCCCCTTTTTTCAGTTGTAAAAATCTAATTCTTATGATCAACTATGATGAAAAACAGATAAAGGTGTCACGTCTGGCGAGATGTCACAGCACTGTCATGCTAGGTTTTGTTTTCAAAGACCTAAAAGATAACGGACTTGTTTGGCTTGTTTGGGAGTGTAACCTTGTCAATTTGACAGACATATCTTGATAATTATTCAGAGGCATACAATAAAATCAGTGGATAAATTCAATTTTGAAGATACAATTAATATTCTTTACCTTCAAAGGTATAACAACTCACCTAAATGAGCAGCCTTCTCCCACTAGATTTGACTTGTTCTGACTGGATTTCTGTTCTCAGACTGAATGATGTTTTCAGGAAGTGTGCAGTGTTTTGTTTTGCACTGTACGTTACTGCACAAATATATAATCCATTGCGTGATCTGAAGGAGTTCCAAAATTCCTCCCACCACTGTTACACAACTGCATAACAGTAAATTCAGCCATACATAGACTATAACTATATATACAGAAACCCAAG
The DNA here is from genome assembly GCF_003368295.1 of Carassius auratus. NCBI lineage: Eukaryota > Metazoa > Chordata > Actinopteri > Cypriniformes > Cyprinidae > Carassius > Carassius auratus. The sequence goes on from NC_039284.1 coordinate 6,849,828, forward strand.
CTGTTTATATATTCGCAATCCTCATTTTCGAGGAGTCTTGATACGAGCCCATAAACCACCAAACCCAGTCTATGTATCAGTCTAAATGAATATGCGGTTTATTTAGATCATATTTAGTGTAGAAGAGATCTCATTCAATGTCATGACAGGTGTATTATTTCTCCTGTGGGATTCAGTCCTTAAGAAGATGGACAGAATGAATTTTGTAGACTCATTAGGATTGAAAGTAGATGGTATAATGAGATACTCTCCTGGTTGTCTTGCTTGGGTAAATTTCTCACTAGCTTCCAGAGGATGTTTATTGTATATAGGGGTGCACCGATATATATCGGCCGATGATTAATGCGCATTTAGTCAGTAAAGGTTCATCAGGTGCATTAATTCATATAGAGTAGCCGTTACTACACAGAGCCGTTGTTAATTGAGTAGGTGTGCAAATACATTAATTATCACCATTGATTTGCGCAGCTTCTCAGTTAACAACGGCTCCGTGTAGTAACGGCTGCTCTATGTGAATTCACGCACCTGATGGTGTTTACCACTGATTAGAAAACCGGCTTTACTGAGTAAATGCGCATTAATCATCGGCCGATATATATCAGTGCTCCCCTATCTACAATAAACATCCTTAACACATGAAGATTTCACTCACTCTCATTGTAGATACATACATTTATTCCTGGGACGCCCACCAGTTGTAGTCCCAACATCCCAGCTGCCGTAATAGCTTGTGGAAATCCATCTGCATTTAGAAGAACTGTCCAGAAAATGTAGGACTGAGGCAGCGCCCCTAAAGTTTTCAGTGAAGTCCTCCATTGACATCCTACAGTAAAGTATGTGTTACTGCCTAACAGAACTTCCCCTCAATGGCCAAAGAATGATATTTGGTTTGGTCACTTGCACTCGCATTGTTCCATAATGATGACCTGAAAATTATGCAAAAACATATATTCCAATATTATATTGGATTTTCTCATATAGCATAATCATACTGGCTGTGCAGATAACTCAATCCAGTAGTGTGACTAAGAGTATATTCTCTACCAGGGATATATCACTGGAAATAAAATGACACCTTTGAACCTGAATATATTTGTGTAGTAATTTAAAGGAATGTTTATCTAACAGCAAGGATTGATGGACTGAGAGTTTGCTTAGAACAGTCCATTTAATTATATTTAATTTTTATAATTATAATAAAGACTGTTTTCATTTTAGCAGACTGTAATGTTTTACACTGACCATGCTACAAAACATCACATAAATACATATGTTTTATTTTTAAAATATGATGTTTGTGCTTTTGTTCTATTTTTTCCCCACCAAAAACAATGATTTCTTAGAACGATGATGACACTAAAGAATTGTCCTTTTCTCATTATAAAGGAGAGGTTATAACAAAGACTGACAAAGGCAACCTGTAAACAAAAGACAACAAAAGCTGAATGCTGATGGTATAAATGACAGTGTCGTCGGTGATATGACTCATGCAAAGAAACCAACAAACACTGTTAGTGTGAACGCCTTTTAACAGAACTCCAAATCCCAAAAAATAAAAAATTAATAATAATAATAATAATAATAAACTGATTACCAATTATTCATTATTATAATATTAATTAACAAAATAAAACATAACAGAATATTTTCAAATAAAGTTTAGAGTCAACATGATGTCAAAAATGTGAAAACTTTGACCCACTGTTCACTTATTTGTGAAAAAAATAAATTCATAAATTACCTGATTTCTGAGCTTTAAGGAGTCATATTATGCAATTTCAAGTTTTCCTTTCTCTTTGGAGTTCCAAAAGAGGACACAACTAAAAATCAGTGGTTAAATGGTTAGTTCTCCCGAGGATGAAAATTTGTCCATCTTCTACTGACCCTCGAAGCATCCTAGGTGGATGGGACTTTCCTCTTTCAGAATAATCCAATCGAAGTTATATTAAAAATTATCTTTGCTCTTCCAAGCCTTTCAGTGGAGGTTAAGCAGGTGTTTGTTTTCAACTATTCAGAAGACGTGAAAACAGTGCACACATCTGTAATAAAACATCCCTCCGGGGGGTGAATAAAGTCCCCGTTTGTTCTCTTTCCACTCGTCACTAACCATGCAGAGCTGATGAACTACAGTACATGCATGTCTTCAGGTTCCCCACAGTCAGCAGAAGTGAGAAGAAAGTGTTTATTACACTTGAAATCTGGATATTTATCTTACAAATAAATGTATTGGATGCAGGGTCTTTATTTACCCCGAGAGCCATGTGACAGACGTTTCATTTGATGCGCACACTTTATTTCATGTCTTCTCAACAGTTGACAACAAACACCCACTTACCCCCAATTAATTTCCTGCAATAATCTGTATAGAAAATATTATAAGCTATAATATTCCCCATTGTAAATTGGGCTTAAGTAAGGCAATAATTTTGAACACTAGCTGGTTTTTGTACTTGCTCAAATATTGATTTTGGATCATTTTTAACCAAAAAGGTTATGGACTGCAGCTTTAAGTTTTAAGAAATTGTGAAAGATTTCCATTAATCAAAAACAGTTCCACTATAAAATGCAACGACATACCATCCCTAAAGTAATACAATCAATGACTCAGAATGACAATGGGCAAAACTATTCCTCCTGTAAAGGAGGCTGAAACAACACAATCAATCACACAGTCAATCCTTGCCAGCTCTAACAGAAGAGCTGATATGATGGTGGAAACTGCCAAAACAAGACATGACCATACACCGCCGCCCAGCCCAAATCCCAAGAAAGTCAAATCAAAGGCGAAAGACAAAGTTAAACGAACAGACGAAATAACAAATGGAGTGATTTTCGATGCAGTTCAAACTAGTCAAGAGATTTGACGAGCAATATCAGCGACTGAAAATAATTGAAAAGACAATGGAGGAAAACGCTCACACAGTTATTAAGAATAAACGGCAAACTGAAAAAGAAAGTTGCTGACTTGAGGAAATAAGAAAACATCTCACTGAGATAGTTGTGTTTGTAGCATGCCAGGTACAAAAGAAGATCTCAGACTGATCAGTCTTCCGGAAAAGGAAAAATAAGACACAAGAGAAATGGTGATTGGAATTCTTAACCGGGTGATTCCATGGTCAATGGAGAAGCTCCGGCAGTCGGTGGATACCATACAAACAAGGCCAGTGATCATCCAGTTTGCAATGCGTGCTGTGCGTGATTAAGTGTGGCAAAAATCAAGAGAGGCAAGAGTGTTTAAAGAGATGAACATCCAATTCAAAAAAGACTTTTCACTGCGAAGCTCTTGCTAAATTGTGGCCAGCAGGAGACTGTCCATTTTTGCCTGCTGCGTTCATTTTTCTTTTTGATTGTTTGAGTTGTGTATTGTGTTTAGTTGTTGTTGTTTTTTTGAATAATTTAGTTGCTTGACTTATTTGTTGGTTTGAGGTTTTCTAGTTTGTGGGTATGTTAACTAAAACTGGGTAATTGATCGTTAGAACTTGGATTGGAGCTGTGATTGCTGGTCTGACATTACCCCCAGAGACTAGTTAAAATAAACCAATGAGTCCTGTTAGACTAGTTCTGGGAATAGGAGGTAGGTAAATATTTGTATTTAATTATAGTTCTGTTTTGTTAGTTCTAGGTAGGGAGTGACTGTCATCCATGTACTTTTGTTATTAATTAGGGTAATTTATATTGGGCGGTGGATATGCTGAGGTTTGCGGTTTTATTTCTGCATTTTCTGTTTGATAGTTAGATTAGTTGAATTGGGGTCAAGTTATCAGGGTTGTTTGTGCTTTTGATTATTTCTTTGTTTTGGCATTACTCAATTGCCCTACTTTTTCCCCATAGTTTCTTAAGTCATTTTCTGCTAATCTGCACCTCTCAAAATAAATAGATTTAGCCTTTGAAGATCATTGCCTATTGTCGGATCTTGTTGGATTTTCATGGTTTGCCCCAGTGCCAGTCGTTTCTCATTTAAATGTTACGAAGTTACGAAACACCCAAAAAAAAAATCAAGCACATAGATTTTCTATGGGGTTAAGGTCAGGCGAGTTTGCTGGCCAATTAAGAATAGGGATACCATGGTCTTTACACCAGGTATTGGAAGCTTTGGCAGTGTGTGCAGGTGCCAAGTCCTGTTGGAAAATGAAATCTGCATCTCCATAAAGTTGGTCAGCAGCAGGAAGCATGAAGTGCTCTAAAACTTCCTGGTATACTGCTGTGTTGACCTTGGACCTCAGAAAACACAGTGGACCAACACCAGCAGATGACACAGCACCCCAAACCATCACTGACTGTGGAAACTTTACCCTGGACCTCAAGCAACGTGGATTGTGTGCCTCTCCTCTCTTCCCCCAGACTCTGGGACCCTGATTACCAAAGGAAATGCAAAATGTACTTTTGTCAGAGAACTTCTTGAAGTACTGACTCCAGTTGCAGTCCACTCTTTGTGAAGCTCCCCCACATTTTTGAATGGGTTTTGTTTCACAATCCTCTCCAGGGTGCAGTTATCCCTATTGCCTGTACACTTTTTCTACCACATCTTTTCCTTCCCTTCTCTTCTCTATTAATGTGCTTGGACTCAGAGCTCTGTGAACAGCCAGTCTCTTTTGCAATGACCTTTTGTGTCTTGTCCTCCTGTTGCAAGGTGTCAATGGTCGACTGTCAGGATCTTGGTAGGGGAGGAACTCAGGTGCAGACTGGGATTCTCAAACAAAGGGTTTATTACAAAAAGGGGAAACAAAAACCCACAAGGGGGGAAACACGGAGCAAGGTAAAGACTAAATAACTAAAACAGGACTGGACTGACAAGATAAACAAGGACTCTAAATACTAACTATAAACAAACACTCACGGTAATACAAACACTTCTTAAGGAACAATCACAGAGTGGAACGATCACAATCACAGGTACAATCACGAATAATGAACACATATGAGGTACACAAATCACAATGAACCGACGCAGGACAGAGCACACTAGGAGATCTAAATAGGGGGAACAATTAAGACACGACAGGTGTTACAGATAGGACAATCACGACACGACTAGGATAACAAGGGGGGCGGGGCAAGGGAACGAGACAACACAAGCACATGGCCCAAAGACAAGGCCATGCGCTTGTACACAAAACATGGGTCTGTCATGATCCTGCCTCAAGACTAGGAAAAATCAAGGACACGAGGGCAGAATCATGACAGAACCCCTCCCTTAAGGAGCGGCTTCCAGACGCTCCTCAAGGGAACATCAAACACGGGACACGACTGACATGACAGACTGGGACACAGACACAAACCAACAGGACATGACAAATAACAACAAAGGCAAACATGAGTACACAACGGCAGGGTTGGGGTGACAAATCAAAAAAAACAAACAGGGAAGGGGAGGGGGCGGGACCACAAAGTTCATGGGGGACAGACCAGGGCGGGTGGGTGGGGTAGGAATCCTAGGAGGACAGGACGAAGGCTGACGGCGGGGGGTACGGGCAGGTCTGGGTGGTGAGGGGCGGGGAGGGGTCTCGGGACAACTGACAGGGGACATGACAGGACCAGACAAGGGACGCGGGACAACACTTACGGGACGCGGGGCAAGACTTACGGGACGCGGGGAGACGACATCTACTGGACACGGGGCAACATCTACTGGACACGGGGGGACCACAGGACACGGGGGGACATTAACGGGACACGGGGGGACATTAACGGGACACGGGGGGACATCAACGGCTGGACACTTGGGACTTCTGGGGACAGGGTCAGGGGACAAGACAGGACTGACGGGGATTTCTAAAATTTGGACAAGACGGGACAAATAATCAGAAAAGGCTTTAGCAGCTAGGATAATTGGCATCTCCTTATGAGATGAGACCGACTGTACAAGAGTCTTTGCTGCGGAGTCAGCCGCGGCTCTCTCCTCCGCTCTCACGACTGCCGACTTGAATACGGCTTTCTTCTTTGCCGCCTCGGGCACGCCAGCGCTCACCGCCGCTGGCTCGGGCACGCCCAACGCCGCTGGCTCGGGCACGCCAGCGCTCACCGCTGCTGGCTCGGGCATGCCAGCGCTCACCGCTGCTGGCTCAGGCACGCTCACCGCTGCTGGCTCGGGCACGCTCACCGCTGCTGGCTCGGGCACGCTCACCGCTGCTGGCTCGGGCACGCTCACCGCTGCTGGCTCGGGCACGCCAGCTCTCTCCGCTGCTGGCTCGGGCACGCCAGCTCTCTCCGCTGCTGGATCGGGCACGCCAGCTCTCTCCGCTGCTGGCACGGGCACGCCAGCTCTCTCCGCTGCTGGCACGGCCACGCCAGCGCTCACCGCTGCTGGCACGGGAGGAGACAGGGTCACAGGACCGGCAGGCCCCTTCTTCCTCCTCTTCCTCCTCGGGCGCGGTGCAGAGGCTACAGCTGGGTCAGAGGCGGGTTGGGGGAGTTTGGTCTCGGGCAGGGCAGCCTCGGACGCCGAAGACTCTGAAGCTGACTCCCATGAAAACCGTCTCCCTCGCTTGTTGGGGAGACTTAAGGTAGTGGGAGGTGCCTCAGGATCTTGGGAGGGACCTAACTGATCCCCCAGGGTTGCCACGGCCAGGACACGACCCTCCGGGATCGCCGGCAGCTGGGTAGGTGTGGGGGACCTCTGTGGCTCCTCCTGGGAGATGCTCTCCCACAGCCGGGCATAATTCCGAAGGATCCACTCCCCCTCGGGCGAGTATGGGAGGGTGACCCCCTTCCTGTCGGTGGGGGATGACATCCAACATTGTCGACGGAACTCCAACAAGTGTTGGAGCTCGGGGGACCTCCTGTCTGCTGAGTTCCTTTTGGGTCGGTTCATTCTGTCAGGATCTTGGTAGGGGAGGAACTCAGGTGCAGACAGGGATTCTCAAACAAAGGGTTTATTACAAAAAGGGGAAACAAAAACCCACGAGGGGGAAAACACGGAGCAAGGTAAAGACTAAATAACTAAAACTGGACTGGACTGACAAGATAAACAAGGACTCTAAATACTAACTATAAACAAACACTCACGGTAATACAAACACTTCTTAAGGAACAATCACAGAGTGGAACGATCACAATCACAGGTACAATCACGAATAATGAACACATATGAGGTACACAAATCACAATGAACCGACGCAGGACAGAGCACACTAGGAGATCTAAATAGGGGGAACAATTAAGACACGACAGGTGTTACAGATAGGACAATCACGACACGACTAGGATAACAAGGGGGGCGGGGCAAGGGAACGAGACAACACAAGCACATGGCCCAAAGACAAGGCCATGCGCTTGTACACAAAACATGGGTCTGTCATGATCCTGCCTCAAGACTAGGAAAAATCAAGGACACGAGGGCAGAATCATGACATCGACTTTTGGACAACTGTCAAGTCAGCAGTCTTTCCCCATGATTGTGTAGCCTTCAGAACTAGACTGAGAGAGCATTTAAAGGCTTTCAGGTGTTTTGAGTTAATTAGCTGATTAGAGTGTGGCACCAGGTGTCTTCAATATTGAACCTTTTCACAATATTCTAATTTTCTTAGATACTGAATTTGGGATTTTTCTTAGTTGTCAATTATAATCATCAAAATTAAAATAATTTAACATTTGAAATATATCAGTCTGTTTGTAATGAATGAATATAATATTTATTGAATTATTGAAATCAGCTTTTTGATGATATTCTAAATATATGACCAGCACCTGTATAATGATACTATGTAGAATTTTTGTTAAACTGTAAATGTGGTTGATTACTGGAGGATATCTAACCCAGACAGTATTCACTATACATGGTTTAATTCCTCAGAAAATGAACAATGTTCAAGATTAGATTATTGTCTTATTTTTTGTGAACTATGTAAAATTGTCACGGAATGTGAAATTACAGCTGCCCCACTTACAGATTACTGTATGGTTACACTGTCTTTACCAAGTTATTAGAAACCTCACATTTCTCCTAATATATGACTAGTTAAAGAACGATACATTTTATCAACAGGTGTTGGCTCACACTGAGGAGACTGAATAAGCTAGATATGTCTAATTTAAATAAATGGGAATGGTTTAAACAAATAGCAATTGATATAGTCAAATATTTATTTGAAAACAAAAATAAAGGGAACTGATGTGAGAAATAAACTCACTGGCAGTTAATACACAAGAATCACCCGAAAATGCAGCAAAATTACAGTCACTGCAATCTCGTCTTTATGAGTTGTATTCAAAAAAGCAAATGGTACTTATATTCGAGGGCGAGGTGGACTGAAGGATAAAAATTCAATCATTCAATCTTTTTCAGCCTTGAAAAAATTTTCGTTTTGTTTGTTATTATATATATATATATATATATATATATATATATATATATATATATATATATTTATACATACATTTTTGTATGATTGAAATGTGATTGGAAAAGTGTATATATTTTTTCATAAGCATTTTATATGTATTGTATATATTAGGTGAATCGTCACTCTATTAAACCCGTCAGACAGGTAGGCTAATATTAAAGTCATGACAACTTACAGACACACATTTGTAGTCTGGTAGTATTTTACTTGAGATAAAACAAAAATCCAACATGAAAATAACAGAAAATTGTAATACAAAGCTAGCTAACATTAGTAAGACTTTTGGAAACCAGTTCATCATGAAGCATCTGATGTCAAAACCATTGCAAGTCAGTGGACTTTAATTTCGATGGAGTTAAAATATTTGTAAAAATATTTGCTTATTGGCTTATTTTTTATCTGAGTATTTTTTTAATTGTTTATTAGAATTGTTCCATTTAAGCTAATAGTCTCCCCCAAAAGATGGGCCAAATGAACGTTTAGTATTGATTTGAGGTCCGTTCAGAATTTCCCACACCTTTGTGAAATGCTTGATAGTAGCACATCATCAGACAAACAAAGTCAATGCTAGTTTGCTGCAAACGAGTAATTTTATTGTAAAGCTTCCTTTTTTTTTTTTTTTAATCATGTGCAGACGGAGGATTTTTTTTATAGCCTACAGCAATGTCAATATATATTTGTGACACGTAAATGTATATGTGTGAACGGTTTTGTGACTGCTGTAAATTAGTGATGTATGGTGATGATCTGTTGATGTTCCTCCATATTTTGTAATCGTATAAAATGCCACTAGAAGGCAGTGCAGACTCATTCATACAGGTTTGTATGTTATGCAAAATTTCCATTTTAGTTAATTTTTTTCCCCTACACTAATATACAAAGGAAGTAAAGGCAAATTTCAGTCAGAACTGAGCTAAAATTGGGTCTATTTGGACTACAATTTGACCTGGAAAATTGAATGTGAAACTGATATCAAATAATGCAAAATGCAGGTGTCCCTAAACAGAATCTTCACTACACAGGATCATCACATCACCACGTTTCACATCACATCTGTACTTCTAACCTGGACAGGTAAGTTTCAGAATCACTATACCGGATCCTCATTTGCTAGAAGAAAGAACATTTTGCTTTTTCAATGTTTTCCCAAAATTCTTTACAAGAGAACAGGGCCATAATCACTATAATTTCCCAACTCCTGTGCAATTCCAAAACAAGCAAAAATGGCTTTTAGTTTTTCAGTCACCTGGCTGCTGTAGAGAGAAGAGAGAGACAGGATCTCTGTGTATCCAGAACAGCATTTGAAATCGGATACCGCCAAGACATTCCTGTTTACAAAGATCCACTGCTATTTTCTCCCATGTTCAGCAGGGTAACTTTGAGATCAGCAGTTCCACGCTGAGCTGTCTGCAATGCTTACAATGTGCTGCTTTTCTCTACATCATTATTGCTTACCTTCTAGCCACTTACATTCCTTTTAAGGTTGTAATAGGAGAGATTAGTGAGGCATTTTAGACTTATAGGAAAGCCACATCTTGCTGGACCTTAGATCAACAACACCCTTATTGTCAGGAGGTTAGACACTGTACTGTGACTATTTTGGGAACATATTCCCCTTGATCAGTGGTTTCCAAACCCTGTTCTTGGATCTCCCATGAACTCATGCATGAAACTGACCCAGGCATTTGAGTCTGCCTGCTAGGATGGCAGGGTGCTGAGCGAAGCTTTTTCAGAGGATAGATGTTTCTTTGGTGTCAGCTGTTTAAACGCCTCCTCGATTGTCACTTGTGAATCATCTCCTGTATCAATATTAAAGTTAAGTGATTTCTGACCTTTTTTCATTCGTGCATTGCAATGCTAAATAAATGCAATACAAGGAAAAGTAATAAAGATTAATAATAATAATAACAATAGCTTATTCATAAAGAAGAAGAGATAGAAAACAAGCACAACTTTACAGGAAACATACACTTTAAAAGATGAGTGTAATTTTAACTGTATAATATTGTAAAATACTACAAAAAGAAAACGTAATATGTTAACATTAAGTTCCTGTACTATATACAGGGAAACATTTCATGTAATTTTACATTTCATGCAATTTTACAGTAAAATGCAGTTAATTGTAGTAAAACGTTTTTTTTTTTTTTTTATCAACGTATAATTTACATTCCAAAACTGTAAACTGATATTCCCAGCCAATTTCCTGTTTGGTACTCCACATTTGAAATTATTTTGTTTAAACAATAATGTTTCTTAATTTATTTTTGTTAACATTTTTTTTTTTTTTTTTTTTTTTTTATACATTGAAGTGAGTAACATTGATTGTGTCATTATATTATAAGGGCACCTGTCAAAGAGGGGGATAATTAGGGAGCAAGTGACCAGTTTTGAATTTCATGTGTTGGAAGCATGAAAAATGGACAAACAAAAAGGTCTGAGTGACTTTGACAAGGGCCAAATAGTGCTGGCAAGACAACTGGAACAGAGCATCTCCAAAACGGCTTGTGGCGTGTTCCCAGTATATGCAGTGGTTGGTACCTACCAAAGGGATGCAAGGAAGGACAACAGGTAAGTCGGCATTAGGGTATTATGGGCCCCCAAGTCTCATTGATGCATGTGGGAAGGGAAGACTAGTCCATCTATTCCAATCCAACACAGAATAGTGTTGCACATGTCAGACTTGCCAAGCCTAGAAAACACCCAGTAAACCACCCCTTTAAGAAAATGTTTTTCCTGACACAAGATCAGTCAGGAAAATATTGTAAGCAAGTAAGAGCTCGTTTTTAGCATTTAGAAATAGATACATATTACCCAGATATTGAAAGGGAGTATCAAATAAGCCAGCTAACATTCATTTTGGCTCATCCCCAAAATATGTAAAAGGTGCTTCGGCAACAGGCTTTAATATACAGAATTTTAATTTTCAATGTTCTGAAAACAGTTTAGGCAAAACATTTGGATTAAATGTGTGTCATTGCAGACAGGACAAATTTACAGTAGATACAAGAATTTATTAATTGTAATTTAATATGGACAAAAATTACAACCAAACCAACGCTCAACTTCAGGTTGCATATTTGAAAGACACTTTAATCCAAAGTGACTTACAGTATATTGCAATCTAGGTATACATTTCATAAGTTCATGCATTCCCTGAATCAAACCATAACATTAAAATTGTGAGCACCACGTGCTACTGTATGACCTCAAACTCTTAAGCTTTATTGACACATTTTTTAAACAGACATATGATCCTCTGAATTTATGTGGCTTCCCTAAACAGATGGCCAATATTTAATATTAATTTGCCTTGTTGTGTCACTCTAATAAATTCTGGATGCTAGATCGAGGTTTTAGCTTTATATTTTTTACTTATTTGGATTTATTAAATTAGAATGCTGTCTCCACATCCTGAAAGAAGCTGCCAATTATTATTTTTTTAAGTTTACTGATTATTATTCTTGTGCAAGCAATATCCTGTTTCGGTAACACTTTAAAATAAGGTTCCATTAGTTAATGTTAGATAACTACTTTCGTTAACATGAACTAAACGAGAACAATCCTTCTACAGCATTTATAAGTCTTAGTTCATGTTAATTTCAACATTTACTAATGCATTATTTAAATCAAAAGTTGTGCTTGTTAACATTAGTTAATGCACTGTGAATTACCATGAACTAACAATGAATAACTTTATTTTCATTAACTAACATTAACGAAGATGAATAAATACAGTAATAAATGTATTATTCATTGTTTGTTCATGTTAATTAATACATTAACTAACATTAACTAATGGAACCTTATTCTAAAGTGTTACCCCTGTTTCTTTGAAGAACAATATTAAAGAAATATATGGGAGCTTTATTTTTATGTCTGCAGCAGTATAAATTATTTTGGAATGAATGAAAAGAACTGATATACAGTGATACCACACTTTCATCCAAAAGTAGAAGCAAAATAATGCCACACCCTCATCAAGAATGTCTTCATTCTACTCAGGAGTTTCTTGAATATGTCTGTTGAGAAAAGAAAAAAAAAAGATCACAGAGCTGTAATTTTAGTTTACTCTATACCAGTGGTTTGTCCTGCAATTTTTCTGTGTCTCCCTCATCTGTCACACCTGATTCCACTCATCAGCTCATTAGTAGAGACTGACAGACCTTAAAAGGTTGTGCCAGACATAGGGAGACATGCTAAATGTGAGGTGCTAGGGGTGCTTGCAAGACCGGTTTGAAAACCACTGCTCTGTACTGTACGCCTTAAAGGGATAGTTCTCCTAAAAAGGAAAATCTGATATTTATCTGCTTAACCCCAGGGCATCAAAGATGTAGGTGACTTTGTTTTTTTCAGTAGAACACAAACTGAGATTTTTAACTGAAACCATTGGAGTCTGGCACCCTTATAATGTAAGTGGATGGGAATCATAAAAAAACATACAAAAAACAAACAAACACATAAACAAAACCAATTTAAACCCTGCGGCTCGTGACGATACATGGATGTGTAAAGACACAAAAGGCTGGTCTGTGCAAGAACCTGAACAGTATTTATATAGGTTTTTGTTTTTTTTTTTTTTTTTTTTTTTTTTACCTCTGATTCACGCTATGTGCAAACTGTTAGAACTCTCTAAAGTGCGTCCTCTTGAGTAAGGCTGTGCAAAAAATCATAAGTCATGCACATCTAGTCAATAAAGGTGCTCCTAAAATTAGTAGTACTGTATATCTCCAGCATGTGCATTCAGGTCAGGATTGCCAGGTTTTCAAAACAAAACCTGCCCAATTGCTTCTCAAAACTAGCCCAATCGCGTTTCGTTCCGGGTGATAAAATAATTTTTTTTTTTGGTGTGGTTCCCTTGGTAAAATTCGCATTTTAGGGGCTAAATATCACGTTATTGGGATTGGATTCATTTCAACCCATGGACATGAAAAACAACTGCAGACTTGGCAACACTGGTTGGCATTTACTACACAGAGCCGTAGTTCACTGACAATCTACACAAAATCGATTTTAAAGTCGCAGGCGATTCTTTGCCGATTTTGTGTAGCTTGTCAGTGAACTACGGCTCTGTGCAGTAAATTCCGCTCCTCCTGAACCAGTGTTGCCAAGTCAGTGGTTGCTTTTCATGTCCGCGGGTCGAAGAAACCCCGATGACAATAATGTGATTTTTAGCCACTAAAATGCGAATTTTACCAAGGCAACCCAGCCAAAAAATGTATATTTTAACCCTGGGACAATGTTTTTTTTTTTTCGGGGAACCATCTGGAAACACGATTGGGCTAGTTTTGGACTAGTTTTGAGAAGCAACTGGGCAGGCTTTGTTTTGAAAACCTGGCAACCCTGATCTGAACGCACGTGCTGGAGATATACTACTAAAACAGGAGCCCTTACTGATGAGATGCGCATGAAAATTGCAATCGATTTTTTGCACAGCCCTACTCCTGAGCACGATTTCAAGCTGGCAAATCACAGACTTATAAGTGCATTACTGCCACCTATCTCTCAAGTGGATCATTGACACTCCTAATTGAGATTGTAAATAGAGTGTCAATCGTCCACTTGAGAGATAGGTGGCAGTAATGCACTTATAAGTCAGTGATTCTCCATAAAGCAAGAAGATGAACACGCCTTACGCGCCTGCTTGAGAAAGTGCTCAGGACAGAGTTCTAACAGTTTGCACATTGCATGAATCAGAAGAAAAAAAATCGTTTTGTTTCTTTACACATCAATGTGTCGTCACGAGGAGCTGGGTTTAATTTGGTTTTGTATGTTTGTTTGTTTTTTTATTATTGTATGTGTTAGCTGTGATTCCCATCCACTTAAATTATAAGACAGAAAAATTGCAATGGTTTCAGTTGAGAATATCTGTTTGTGTTCTACTGAAGAAACAAAGTCACCTACATCTTGGATGCCCTGGGGGTAAGCAGATGAACGTCAAATTTTCAATTTTGGGTGAACTATCCCTTTAAGCACAGATTATTTAAGGACCTGGCCAATGCTTTAGACTGCTTCACAACTTACTCTAAGTGTGTCTCATTCTTTGAGAAAACAGACAGGATGAAAGAGGCCGTTTCACCAGGATTTTCTGTGCACGGTACAATCAGGTACTCTCCCGGCTCCAGCCTGAAGAATTTCATCACCTCTCTGAACTCTACTAACTCCTCCGTCTGAGCCACAGGCTCTCTATCAATGAAGAACTCAAATGAAAACCTCCCACTTTGACTTCTCATCTGAAAAAGAATTACAAAACATGTCTTTATTCTATTTAAAAGAATGAATACATACAAAATAATGAATAAATAAATCTCCATAAGACCATAAGAATATAACATTTAGGTTAATTTTCACTTGCCTCTATTGGTATCTGTGAAAGTAGAAAAAGAAAAAAAGATAAAACTTGTATCATTACAGGGATATAGCAGTTTATGCATAAAACATGTCAGTGCTGAAAGTGCTGAGGGTATCACAACTTTCAAAAAGCAGCTTGCACTTCTTCTTATAAGTACATACCGACTCCACAACCTCAAAGCGTGGCACACACAAAATCCTCTTTTTCTTTACATTTCACCTCTCCTTTAGCTTGTTTTTTAGTCTGGCTTTCTAATAAACCTAGCATTGTACACTACGAATATCAATGACTTTGTGACTAATTGCTCACATTTCTCAATTGTAATTAAAGTCACTTTGGAAAGAAATGCATCTGTTAAACAAATAAATATACTGTAGAGAAACTCTAAATTATATCAGATTCAAACATATGTAAATTCTATACATTATTTGCCATATTTACAAATGTAAACAAAAAATACTGACCTCAAAAACATAGAAGCCAATATTAAAATTATCTTGGCTATTTCTGTGTCTCTTCTCATGGTTCTGCATGAGGGACACCAGTATATTTTCAGGGCGCTGGCCACTAGCACATTCCTCATCAAGCTCATCAATTTTCACCCGAAAATGAGGGTTTGTCCAGAAAGTCTCTATAAAATGTCAAAATAATATTTGTAATTTTTTTAATGCATTTATTCCAAGTTGTATTTGTCTTATATAAACCTTATCTATATACTTATCTATGTATCGTTTTGCAATGCTTGCTGATTGATACCAAGGCTTTATGTGCAAATATAGACATACTGTATGAATACAGTAATAATACCTGTCTTAATTATGTCACCACCTGCTGTAGTCTCATCATTCCATCTGCCAAAATGTCGTTTTGACGTCCAGTGACATTCAGCAGAGCCATCCAGAAAATCAGGACAGAGACAACATATGTCTATGTTTTCAAAAATACTGGTAAAGTCTTCCATTGACATCCTGCATTAAAATATGTTTCTAAGTAAAATGTGGTTTCATACTTTGTATATGAAGTAGTAATTTCTCACATCAAGTGTGAGAGGGTGGTGTGTTTCCAATATGGTCCTGCTCACCAGAACTCCCCGTTATTTAAAACTTCATGGCAAATTTTGCGGACTTCCTCGCAAACTGTGTCCCATAAAGGTGATCTGTAAAATAAATAAACAAACCATTGGTGCTTTAATTTAGCAAAATACAAAGAAAATAACTTTTAGCATTTGTGAGATGATATGTCATGATGTGTCCAAGCTATAAATGAAGCTGTTTCTGTAACCACTACCCATCGCTCCAGTCTCCTTGCCACTCTTCTTGGCCCCAAGGGTTTAACAATCTCACTAGCTGGACTGGATTTTCGTCACTCATCACCTGTTGTACAAAGTCAGGAATCAATGTCAGTTCTTTTTCTTTGCAACTTACCTCTGCTCTAGCTTGTTTCTTAGTTTGACTTTTAAATAAACCTGGAATTGTACACTATAAATATAGATGGCTTTGTGACAAATTGCTCACATTCATTTCATTTACACATTGCACCAGCCATCCAAAACAGAAAAATCACTATGAAGAGCTCATAGTCAGTTAAAATGCTTCAGCTAAAGCATTTTTGCTATTATTTTATCAGTTCGATTTAGGGCAGGCGAGAGTGTGGACGAATGACAAGCTGACAGAGTGTACCAAAGTGTACAGTCTGCAAGGCTGGTGTGGTGAGCACGCTTTTCTACAGTAGTGAGTCATGGACCCTGCATGCTCAGCAAGAAAGTAGACTCAACACCTTCCACTTGTGTTACCTCTGTCACAACCTGGGCACCATTGAAGTACAAGATCTCCAACTGCACTGTTTTTGAGGGAGCAAGGATCTCATCCATGTACACCCTTATTAAGTAGAGATGCATGTGATGGCTGGGTCATGTTGTCCAAATGGGTGATAGGTGCGTTCAGAAAGATCTCCTGTATGACTAGCTGTCAAATGGAATGCGACCAATAGGTAGAGGTTTGTTAGGTACAAAGACTTGTCAATGGCATCTCAAGGCCCTCGGAATCAAACCAAACTCTTTGGAAGCTGCTGCCTCAGACAGAATACAAATGGAGACAGATAAAAAAGGCGTCTCTAACTTTGTGGAGACGCTCAAATATCAGTCTCATATTAAGTGGCTACAGAGGAAGGCCAGGACCTCAATTCCACTTTGGAAGTATCCTATTAACAAAAATTATAATCTGAGACTAAATGAAATGGCCAGATGCTTGCGTGGTCTTACCTCAAAAACCCCTGTCACAGTGTAAGCATGCTCTGCAATTATGCCATGAAGTAACTCAATTTCTTCAGGGGTTGTCTAAGATTTAATGCAAAAAAAAAAAAGTGTTAACATTTCACATTAAGACATAGCAGGCCATGTACAGTATCCAGTTATTAAAAGAAAACGTTATTATATTCTTTGACATTCTCTTTGACATTCTGACATTCTGATCTTCAACATAAACCAGCGGGTGGTGAAAACTGCTCAACGGATCACCGGCACCCAGTTAACATCCATCGAGAACATTTATTAGAAGCGCTGTCTGGGCAGGGCAAGAAACATCATCAAGGATGCCTCTCACCCTAACCATGGACCTTTCACCCTCCTTCCATCCGGCAGGCGTTACAGAAGCCTACGCTCTCGAACTAGTAGACTCAGGAAGAGCTTCTTTCCTGAGGCTGTGACACTCCTGAACGCCACACCACCAATCTAACCTGCACCTGCTCTTTTACTGCACTGGTCACAGTACTTTACATACATGTATTGCACTACTCATATTTTGCACAGACTGCACATGGTTAAATCCATTACACTATAAACTGTCTAAGTGGTTAATGTACTAGCACAGTAGACTATTTCTACAAAAAAATCATTGCACTACTGTTATTTTGCATATAATAGATTGTTCAACAATACTTTGCACACTCATTCAACTGTATTTATTACCACTGTTCTCACGTTCCTGCTATTCATAATGTATATATAATCCTTCATTGCTCTGTTCATAATGTACATACAATATCTACATTGCATTCATATTTATATTCTGTATATACTCTGCTCAATACTGTATATAGCAACTCCACTGTACATTCTGTATATCATAGCTTTACTTACTCTGCACTTTTATGTATATAAAACACTATATTCTTGCACTTCTGGTTAGATGCTAACTGCATTTCATTAGCTCTGTACTTGTACTCTGCATAATGACAATAAAGTTGAATCTAATCTAATCTAATAATAGTGCCCAAATACTGCCTGCATTTGCCTTAATTTGACAGTACAGTCAATGTTACATGTTAGATGACTGCAAGTGAGGCTATGGCTCTGATTTGTAATTTGTTTTGAGCAGACTGAGTTTGAGTGTTGTTGTGACATAGTAAAAGATCAGATCAAATTCAGCTTTTTTTGTTATGTGACTTAACAAATATATGACAATGCTGTGGAGCTTTGGATCCAAGATTTGGTAAAGCCTTTCTTACCGCTGTATTAGAGCCGCAGCCCATAAGCGTTTTCGACTTGAATGCACATTCCATGATTTTCCACAAATCAGCAGGAGCTGTGTTCAGTGTATAATACATATGTGTCCCACCAGTGAAGTCCATCAGGGCCTCCGATATGTAACCAGCGTGCAAGTCAGCATAGGACCCGCAAACCCTGTAAAAACGGTTTGGGTTCACTCCTCAGCATACTTGTAAGTCCATTTAAATTTCAGTTATTCTAAGAATACATAAAGAACGGGACACTTCTTTCTCAAAATAATGGTACCAACTTTGCATAAGCTTTCTCCAGTAAAGCAGGCCAAAACTCATTAGATGTTTTTGAGCACACAAAAAGGAGTTCATCATCAAAAGTTGGAAGTTGGTCATCGATAACAACATCAATCCATTTCCCAAATCGCCAGAACTGTGATAGATTACAAACATGGTAAATATGACTGTATTGTGTTGAAGAAATTATAATGTGAGAATATTCTGTTTAAATATTGAAATATTGAACAGCTATTATATTCACCCTGAAGTGAAATATCCCAGCATAATCCTTGGTGAATGACTGTTCAGCTGGCATGACCTGTTTTATGATATCCTTCTCAAAGGTTAGAGCTCCAATTGCAGCCAAGAACCAACAGTTTCCTAAATAAATTAAATATTACATATCTGAAGTATGTGCAAAATGTGTCAGAAAATATTGTAGTTTATTACTAGTTTCCCATCATATGGTGCATGATGCCATTTATTTTAATTGTTAAGAAGAGACATGAATTGATTTCTGTGTTGAGAACAAAAATTGGCCCTCAACACATTGTGTAGTAGACATAGCACCTATGGTATGACACCAGAATCTACTCAAACTTACCTAATACATCTCCCTGTGCGTAGTCAAACCTTGACATATCATCTACAATTAAATTAGGATCTGACACCAATTCCTGATAAGAGAAAATCAAGTGCAGTTTCTTCAGTAGCGAAACATACCAAGAAGAGATTTGTAATTCATAATTCCATTCCAAGCTGTAAAAGCCCTTATGGCAGGAGGTTCGAATATTTATAGACAAAGAATTCAGTAATGTTTACTTACGGATGGCCGCTTCCACACAACTTGAGACATGTCCACATCAGGTGGCAGATCATCAAACAAGCCAATGGAGCTGTTGTCTGGAGGGAACAGCTCATCATTGTAGAGTGTGTTTTCAGTGAGACAGTCCTGGAGCAGCTCCTGGTAGTTCTGTTCCAGGAAGTTCAATGGATTGGTAGCTGAATTCCCATCATCTTCATCTGAGTTGGGGTGGCACCCATCAGGGGGAGGCATTTTTCACTCAGAATGCTTTGGCAGCATGACAAACAAATACAAACACATGTTTAGCATTGTGCTTTTGTATCAACATGAGTGCACAAGGCAATGTATTCTTTGTAAGGGTACATAAGTTTAATTTGACTGATTGTTTCTGCATTGGGAAATGTGGAAAGAAATTCCATAAAGAATGTCTACAAAATCCATATAACCTGTTTTGTTAGAGAGTCGAACTTTTTTACCCAAAGCTCACGGGTTCAAGTCTCAGAACCAATGGTTTTTATTAGTGGAAATAAAGTGTTTAATGGGAATTTAACATGCCTATAACTGAGACTGAATATGGTGTTCTCGGATGGGCTGGAACATTGACTAGAACAGGTTTAGCTCATATTGTTACCAATCTCAAAACCATGGGTCCCTTCTTGGACCTTCAAGAACACATTGATCCACAAGTTCAATGTGGTTATGTGGTTAAGTAGAGATGGGATTTAGGGATAGTGACAAGTAAGGTCCAAGTAAGACAGCATTTATTTATGATTTTAATAAATATACACCAAGTATGTTATTATTTCTCTTCTATAATGTACTTCAAACCACTGAGCTGTTAACTGTATTAATATAAATAACACTAATTATGCTTACTTTTTATACTTAGTGTAAATACTTATCATCTAATAGCCTCTGCAAAAATAAAAATAAAAAAAACCTAGACCTGTGTCAGATTCTTGTTTGTCAGCGGATATTTACACCAAGGTGCATTGCAGCAAAAGGCTTGGCAGCCTGACAAAATAACACTTTTGCAAATCCTTGTGTTTTTCATAGACATAGCATTGGCCAAAAAAAAAAAAATATTTAAATACAGAGATATTGAGTAAATTAGTTCCGATTACCAATGATGCACTGAAAACTGTTTTTTTTTTTTATATATATATATATGTTAAAATTTTACTTAAGAAATATGCAACAAACAACATTTGAGATGTTAGCTTATCATAAAGGGTGCAATAGCAATTAAAGATGACTTTAATGTTCAGTGAAAACACAACTTAAACATCAGTTAAATTTAGTAGCAGTAGAAAAAGAAAACTGGACAAGTTCAAAATGCACCCTATAATTCACTCTTCTCTCCTCCCATAAAACAATTATCTCTTTATTAATAAAGGGGAGGTCTAATGCCATTTCATGCATTCTAACTTATTTACACTATTAAAGAGTTGGATTTTAATGCTAAACATGGCCAAAGTAAAAAAAAAAAAAAAAAACTATTCATTCGTGTGACAGATGTCGTCGGCATCGCTGCACAGGAATTGCTTGAGAAGGATTTGTAATTTAGATTTTATGACCACAAAATCAACAATGTGTTTCTTTGGCTCCGGCCAACGGCACCCCTCCAGGTGCTCGACTGTTTTCGGAAAGAAGTGCTACAGTCTTTTATAAATCTGATAAAACTAAAGCCTTTTCAAAATTGTGTGTATGTCCCCATTAAAGTACACATTCACTGTGTGGTCATCCGAGGAGGAGTGGCCACCACGGTTGGCCAAAGCCTTGTTTCTTCTTGCCTCTCAATACAATCTCTCTCTGACACAACAAAATCAGAAGTTCTTTGTTCCCTGATTCCATCTTTGTCTTTTCAGCTCAGATGCTCTAGCATTTGCATTCCTCCTGCACCTAAAAAAAAAGCCCAACCCCAGCTGATCGGTAGCCTCTGCACAAGTCCAATTGGATATGTCAATTTCCATACCAAAAATTATAATAATTAAAAACAATTTTTTATAAATATATAACTCTTCTTGAAGAGTTTAGATCCAATCCTAATGAAACACACATTAACCAGCTAATCAGATTCATGATTACTAGAAAGTTACAGGCAGGTGAGCTTGATCAAGGTTGGAGCTACTGTAATCTCTGTAGGAAAGACCATAAGAGTCAGAGTTGAGAACCTTTGCTCTGTAAAACCATAATTAATTAGGGTTAGAGTCTCCAACTTAGAAAGTATTATTTAAAAAAATGATAGGCTTTATGTGATAGACTATAAACATGTTTTATACAGCAACTGAATGACTTGGCAAATTTTGGTCTCTACAGTGTGCACAAAAGCTGATCCAAAGACAAACACAAAGCACTTGTGACTCTCTTATTGTGAGGGAGGGAAACAAAAGTGCTTTGTGTTTGTCTGTTTTAGCTGACTTGAACTACAATCAGTGAGACATGTGAATATGTAAAAAAGAATTTATCCTTTAGCAAAATTTGCATCTATACTTTAGCAGAATGTATTGACAAATAAACACAGGTATATCTTGAGGAGGCAGTTCATCAGAAATGATCAATGATTTGAAGTTGCCACAAACTGCTCTCTTCCAAATCTTCACTGATAATAAGAAAGTCACTGCAAGTTTACTTAATTCATCATCTTTATCTAAAAGTAACATGGCAGCATGCTGGGTTAAGTTATTGCGGTCCCCGAACAACACACCCTTACACAGATGTGGAAACAGCTGGTTAGCACTGTGCAACCAGGAAAGGGGTTATTTGAAAATAGTTATAAAGCCCTGCATGCTGCAACCACATCTTTAAGGGGAAAAAAAGCAGATTCCCTGACAATGCAATTAACTTCTCATGCGTGGCTGTAGAAAGCATTGTCATAAGACATTTATATTTAGACCTAGGGATGCAACTCTGGATATACAGATTGTTGGGCAGTGATTGATAAAGGACATCTTGATGCACAACTATTGTTCAATGGTACATTTAAAATCAGTGATAAATATAACACGTTTAATTACACTATGCTACATGTCAACAATAAATAAATAATAGTAATAGGCTATTTACCTACTCTATAATCATGGAATTGGATTATCAAACGTAAAAATATGTTTTGTTGTTGGTGGGGACAACGAAATAGGTATGACACGAAACAACACTAAACTGAAAAATACACTCGTTTCATTCAACTCCGCAAATTCATAACGCTAACGACAATAAAACACGTTAACATTCTAGAATAAAAAATAAAACTCCCTCAGCTAACACTGAAACGTTCACTTTATATGTCTCACTGTACTCTGTTGCGCAGCGCGGTAAACGTACCTGTCTCCGGGGACCGGGAGCGCTGACTGACCGGCTGAGAGAGGAGCGGAGCGGGCGCAGGACGGGTCAGTTCATTCGGACGGGGATTACGACGAGAATGACGTCACTACAAAGCAACACTTCTAAATTATTAGATATCAAAAACAGAGATTTTCCCAATTTCGGAGATGAAGGTGCTGAAATAGTTTACACAAAATAGATAAAAAGAAAGAAATTAGATGCAACACAAATCAAAACATTAAGGGGACTGTGCGTACAACGAGACGACCCGGGGTAAAAGGCGCCTTTGATATTACTTCCATCTTAAACCACTAGATGGCACAAAATGTGGCGTAGCACTTTCCAGAATATTTGCTTTTCAAGATGCACGATAAGTTTATATATATATATATATATATATATATATATATATATATATATATATATATATATATATATATATATATATATATATATATATATAACCTAATATTGTTACGTGTAGCCTACCAAGAATATCTGGACAGATACAGCAGATCGTTTATTTTCTAATGTATTTACTTCAGTTATCCTGATTATTTATACAATATTTAATCCCATTTAGCTCCTCATATAGTTTACACCATGCAGATCAAATATTTTTGCTGTCCCTAGAATTAATAAAGAAATTGGTAGATATTCATTTAAATGTAAAGAACCCTTTGATTGGAATAATTTGCCTGTTTCTGTTCGATCCTCAACTTCACTCCATAATGTTTAAAAATGCTCTTGTACATCACTTACAGAATAATATTATTTATTATATATGAACATGATCAAATATTATTTGTATTTGTTTTAGATTTCATTTTACATATGTTTGTATATTTTATTTCAGTGGAAAGATGCTTACCGTTGTGTGGTTAGACTGCCCTCTGAGAGTTGTGTGTGTACAGTATGTGTGTGTGGGGGGGGGTGTCTTGTTTTTGCACTGATTGAATTGCATTGATATATTTACTGCACTGTTGTATATCTATGAATATTGAAGACCCCTTTGTAAACAAGATGATTCATCTCAAGGAGCTTATCCTCTTAATAAAATAAAAAATCAATATCCAGGCTTTCAAAGTTTCTATTAAATTCTTTCATTGACATCCTGCAGTATACATATGTTTTCCTAAGTAAAAGTGTTTCCAAAATGTGATTCGTGCTTTGTATCTAGAGAGTCATATATTACAACATTAATATTCTGACCAGAACTACCCATTTTCAAGTTTTTCATTGCACTTGGTGTCCTTCTTACTCACTGTGTTCCACAAAGCTGATCTGAAAAAAAAAATGTGTACATTATACCCACAATATATTTGATGTGTCATACCAGCATCACACCAGCCCTGTTATATCATACAGCAAATGCAAACAAAATAATACTGAATGTTTGATAGGACAAAGATATCAGGTGATTATTTAAGATGCACATATTCTGATGCATTGAAGAACTTGAGACTGTTACTCAGTTCAAAAGCAACACTTGCTCATCACTCCAGTCTCCATTCCACTGTTCTCCCCCATGGGTGTCCACTCTCCACTCACACCAGATGAACTGGATTTCCTTCACTCATCACCTATTCAACAAAACCTACAGTGGTTTTGTCAGTTTAATTTTTTTTAAGACAAAATACAGAAAACAAGGAGGCATATATGTACCAAAGAATAACTTACAAAATCACATATGCATAATCAAGAAATATTAAATGCATTTTCAAAAAAAAAAAGCATAAAGAAAGTGCAGTGCCCATAAAAGAAGTCTGAAATGCATATTTCTATGTATATCATGTTATACAATGTGTATTTGTAAATAAAACCCTTAAATTAAATCTGTTCATGATATCAATATTGTTTCTCTTCAGAGGACTTCAGAGGATCAAACTGCTCAATTCATATTAATTACTTTTGCAATGTATTTTTTGTACACTTTAAAGAATGGACTTTTTGATTGCATTGTTTTAAATCAATGTACAAAAATACAAAATTGTCAATTATGTTTCAAGGAATAGAAGTCGTAAATTATTTCAGTATTAAAGCATCTCTGGTCCAGGAATCTGACTGGTCGAACAAAGTTCAGTGTTTTTCCGTTTTTCCTGCCATTCAGGTGATTTCATAAGGTTAAGCATGTCAGTGTCTAAAGAAAGTTCAAATGCCTCACACCTACACCATAGCTAAAGTAATTAAAGTCATACAACTATTATTACAATTCAAACAATTTTCATGTGTTTTTAAAATCATGTATCTAAAACCAAAATCTAAAATAGAGTGTGCACTTAATTATACATTAATACATGTTCACAGACGGCTGAATTTCTTCTCTTCTGTGGATGTTATCACTGTGGCTGACAATGGTCCCAAAATGACCCCAAAACACTTTTTCCTGGCATGTCAGTCTTTCAAAGTCCTGTGAGAGCCGAAGCATCTGCCACTTGAAAATGAAAATGACTGTGTATCGATAGATCTCTCTATAATACTATGACCCCTCATATAATGCTGTGTTGAGAAATATTTTTTACTTTATAATCTTGCTGACAAATAATTTATATATATATATATATATATATATATATATATATATATATATATATATATATATATATATACAATTACTACAGTTTGAAAATTTTGATCATATAAAAACTGTATATTAAATTATAATTTTTTAAGAAAAAGATAAAAGGACAAAGAAGAAATATAACCATCACAATTTGTTTATTAGTTTGAAATACAAATATAAATGAAATGTTTAGACTGCCTAGACTGTTGATTGTTTTTGATCACCAAACTAATATTTCTTTTCACGTTGCTTCTTGCATTTGTTGGCAAAGCTCCCGGCAAGCAGACATTCCCTCAAGAGTACATGGTTAGTCCTATCCACTACAATACAGATACACAGAAACGGGTTGTAAATGTATGAACTGTTAAGCACTTGTATGTGTTTGGAGGAAAAAAATGTTTATATCAGGATTACCTCACTCTCATCAAGCGTTACCTTTCCATTTTCACACAGTCTCTGGAATATTCCTGATGAAAAGAAAAAAGACAGTTCATATGTAAGAAATCTAATTAATATATATATATATATATATATATATATATATATATATATATATATATATATATATATATATATATATATATATATATATATATATATATATATAAATACATTTATTTAAAACATTTTCTGAACATTAAATTGCATTGCAAAACTTTCTGTCCAGTTTCGGTCCATACTCACTGGCCATGCAGTTCAAACGCATGACAAGACATATGAAACCCTCCAGAGAGATCTGTTCGGTGGCACCACCATAACGCACAAACATGAGATTCAGGATGTCTTCATTTAGATGCAGACCTACGGTACAATAACCATGACATAAATACAGTGTATTTGCAATGTGTGAATGAGCATCTCATATCAATTATACTGTATATCTATACCTCTGTGTTCAGTTGTATGGGTCATTGGACACAGAGGGTATCTATTCTGCTGGCAGTAACATTGACTAGAAGTGATATTCAAGCTAATGCAACATTGCATACTAACCTACTAACGGTTTACAAGAGCAAATGAGAAACTTTATAAATCTCAACCTGTTTTCTCCAATGCGTTTTGCAGTTCGTTGAAAGACAGAACGCCATCTTTGGAAGAATCCATGCTGTAGAAGATCTCCTGTGAAGTTACTTAAAAAATTATTTTGGATTAAAACTGAAAAAATAAATAAATAATAGTAATAATTCTTAAAATAACTCAATGCATAACTAAAATGTATTGTCATAATACAATAAAATACATAGCTAAATTCCAGACTCAAATCCACTCACCTTGTATGTCAAAATACGGTTCCACAGACGAATGAATTCTGGTCCGCGAAGTCTTCCAGTGACACTGAACTATTGTTATTGTTACAGTCATGGAATATTTCTAGAGTTAAAACATGTATCTTTACAAGACGACTGCAAATACAAGCTGAACCTGGGAGATAAATCGTCATCATTCAACAAATGATTTGTTATAGCTTATATTAACATGCTTAAAGAATAAAGGATACATCTGACATGGCAATTATACTTCTACAGGAATCCAGGCCAAATCCTTCAGTGTTGTTTTTCCCTAAACAGTGTAAGAGACATAAAAAAGTGAGATTTTAAAACCAGCTTCAGGTATTTCACATAGAATGGACACGGTTTTTAAAACATTCACCTCTAAGTAGGTTTTCATGAAGAAGCCATTGAAGCTTCTCAGCATCAACAACTTTGAACTGTTTCCAAGAAGACATTCAAGAGATTGTTAAGCACATCAGCTGCCGTTTAATTATGGATCAAATGAAAATTTTTGATATGATATTAGCTTCCATATTTACTTGATCGGAATGTTGCCTAAACAGTGTTTTAGTTTTCAATCGTTCATCCACTTCTTCAGTGTAAAGGACCTGAACATGAGAAAAGATCATGTTAAAATGGCAAATAACTAGCAAGAAGAAAGAAATAGAAATAGTTTAGAGTCCTGAGGCAGAAAATAAATGTATGAGCTTTAATATTACAATCAGGTCTTATTCTTAGAATTAATGTTTTTGATAGAATCAACAATATGTGATCATCAATATGCCGAGAAGGGTGTTTCTGTATTAGATTCTGAAGTTGTAATTATAGTAACTTTATTTATAAAATGTATTTAATTTCAGTCTTGTAGGTGCATTAACAAAAACATGACAGATTTGTGACCCTGGACCACAAAACCAGACTTAAGTCGCTGGGGTACATTTTTAGCAATAGCCAAAAAAAAAAAAAAAAACATTGTATGGGTCAAAATTATTGATTTTTCTTTTATGTCAAAAATCAATAGGATATTAAGTAAAGATCATGTTCCATGAAGATATTTAGTATATTTAATATGGTAAAAATCTAAAAACTTAATTTTTGATTAGTAATATGCATTGATAAGGACTTAATTTGGACAACTTTAAAGGTAATTCGATTCTCAGTATTTCGATTTTTTTTTGCACCCTCAGATTTTAGATTTTCAAATAGTTGTATCTCAGCCAAATATTGTCCGATCCATAACAAACAATACATATATGAGATATAAATCTCAAACGAGAGAATACCAAAGCTTTTACAAAATGTTTCTGTGTGTTATTACCTCAGACTCGTTTAAAAGATCCACAAGAAAATCTTTCTCCATTCTTTCTGTGTCCTTTCTGAATTAAAAAAGCATGTGTAATAAAGAATATGATTGTGAACATTTTGGAGAAGAAATTTCAGTTTTCAACCAAGAGGATGGCGGTCTCTCAGTATCTTCACGTAACTTACTGAATGTGGATCTCATTTTTGCAGAAAATGGACAGGATGAATTCTGCGCTCTTCTTGGGATAGTATGTGGAGGGTACGACGAGATACTCTCCCGGCTCCAGTCGGAAGAATTTCATCACCTGTCTAGCATCCTGAAAGGCCCCACTTGTTACCACAGGCGTTCTTTTAGAGAAAAAGCTTGATCCAAACCTTCCCTCAGATCTCATCTAACAGATAATAATACAAAAATTAGTTTCACTGAACATGTAAAATGTATGTTTAAGAAAGTTATGATCAGTAATGTAATATGTGTTGGTACAACATATTATACAACACCAGAGACTGTGATATGACTTTTAGGATTTACTTGCCTCGGGTGGAACCTGTACAAGTTAAAAATAAAAATTAATGTTACACTCCGAACACAGAAGCATCATACATGCACTCTACAACCATATGTTTTGTCTTTTTTGTTAATACTGACTGCAAACACGTAGAAGCCGATGCCATGGTGTGCCGCGCGGCGTCTGTGTCTCTTGTCAGGTTTCTGTATGAGGGACACCAGAACATTGTTCTGGCCCTGTTCACAAGCCTTATCAATCTCATTAACCCTCAGCCAAAACTGGGGGTTTTTATAGAAGGTATCTACAATCACAGGAGAGGGGTGTTAGAAGCAGATCTGCACTCATAACCAGCTTTATAATTCAGGAAAGGCACCTGAATGATTCATGCAGCCCCCATCCGTGCTCCCAGAAACCCAGCTGCCATGGTGGTACTTGGAAATCCAGTGACATGCAGACTTCCCCTCCAGAAAATCAGGACAGGTGCAGCAGATATCCATGTTGTCAAAGGTTCTAAGGAAATCTTTCATTGACATCCTGCAAAAAAAAAAAAAAATTTTAATATATATATATATATATATATATATATATAAAATCCTGGACAAAATGTGTTTTGTGTTTTAGTACATTTTAAGAATTTATATGAAAACATGGTTCATGCTCACCAAAACTCTCCATTTTCACTCACTAGGAGTTGTTTGTGGTCCTCATCGCTCACTGTGTTCCACAAAGGTGATCTGAAAGAATTATGCAAAATAAACATCAGGACAGAGGATCACTTTGACAGTTAAAGGGCTATTCCACCCCTAAATGAAAATGTTGTCATTAATCACTTACCCACATGTCGTTCCAAACCCTTAAAAGCTCTGTTCGTCTTCGGAACACAATTAAAGATATTTTGGATGGAAACCAGGAGGCTTGTTTTCTTTTTGTATGCGAAGAAAACAAAAATAACAACTTTATTCCACAATTCGTCTCCTCTGTGTCTCCTCTGTATGCTGCAAGCAGTGTACACTCTTCTGTGTCAGCCGCATCACAAGGATGCACTGTTTTCTTTCAAATCAAAACGTAAATACACGTAGAAAACATATCCTTGTGTCGCAGCTGACACAGAAGAGCGTACACTGCTTGCGTCCAGCGGATATTCTCCATAACGTTACAGTTCATAATGTTACGGTTGAATCACTGATGGCAGATGGACTATTCTGACGATGTCTTTCATACTCTTCTGGACCTTGACAGTGTTATTTACTTGGCAGTCAAGGGGACAGTCTCAAGCCTCCCGGTTTTCATCCAAAATATCTTAAATTGTGTTTTGAAGACAAAAAAAACAATGACAAAATGTTCATTTTTGGGTGGAGTATCCCTTTATAATTATACTTCCTATTCTACTACTATTCTACAATTCTACTACTACTACAAATGATTGTTTTAGGATTTTACTGGAAGTTGTTCTGCTAGATGGCTATCGTCTATAACGTTGAATAAAAGCAGTGCTTACTTGTCACTCCAGTCTCCATTCCACTCACTGTCTCCCCATGGGTTGAACAATCGAACCAGCTGAACTGGGTTTCTACCACTCATGACCTGTGGAGCACAATTTCAACTGCACAGATTCAGTGGTATAAAAATGTGGAAACCTTTTTAACACTACAAGTATCCTTAGTGTACTATTCAAAAACAATATTACTTTGTTTTTTAACATTATGCAAATTTTGAAATAAAATGCATAGTTTTTACATTCAATTATTTGGAAGATTTTTCCTAGAACCCACGCACTTTCTAAACGAACAAGCTTGTGAAACCTAAGAAAATTCTCGCTGAAGCAACCTGCAGTTAAGATCCTTGCATAATATTTTCCTCACACAGTATGAATGAAACTCAATACATGAAATTAAATAGCTTGCATCAGTCAGGGTTGCCAGATCTGCTGTACATAATCCTCCCACTTTTTGGAGTATGGGGGGATTCCTTCAACCCACTGACTAACAAAAACAACCAAACCCACATATATCTTCAGTATTTGACAATTGATTCATTCTGTGAAAGGGATTAATATGTGTGTGTGTGTGTGTGTGTGTGTGTGTGTGTGTGTGTGTGTGTGTGTGTGTGTGTGTGTGTGTGTGATTTGATCACCCGTGATTTGATTTTTAATACATTTCTATCAGACCGTTCAAAGAGATTTTACATTTTCTCACCACTGTCTTATCAGAACAATCACAAGACCTTTGCATAACGGCCACATCGAGTTTAAACATGTAAAGGGTGGGTGTGTATCAAGTCGGCTGGCCTCCAGGCATTATCTGTTGTCTTAAAAAATGTATCTTGAGACATTATATTAATCTAATCCATGCTGAGACTTGATTTTGTGCAGTCTTACCTGGTGAACCTTTGTCACAGTGTAAGCATGGCCCAGGACTATGCCATTTGGTAACCGTGTCTCATTCTGAAACAGAAAAATGAATAGGCAAAAAATGAAGCTTCTGGAATCCCAACT
This sequence comes from Carassius auratus, assembly GCF_003368295.1. Taxonomy (NCBI): domain Eukaryota; kingdom Metazoa; phylum Chordata; class Actinopteri; order Cypriniformes; family Cyprinidae; genus Carassius; species Carassius auratus. Next base: position 6,880,564 of record NC_039284.1, read on the forward strand.
GATTTTTATCTCTCTCTCTCTTTTTTTTTTTTACTAAAATAGGTGTATAGGCATACATAGAAAAGTTTTTGGGTGGGGTTTTGAAGAGTGAGAGACATTTGAGATATAATCACCCTTTGCTTACCCCTGGTGGAGTTTCACAACCCATAAGGACCTCTGACTGGTGAGCACGGCACATTATCTCCCACAAATCACTAGGAGCTGTTTTCAGTTCATAGTGCATATGAACCCCACCGGTAAAGTCCAAGAGGGCCTCAGATACTCGACCAGTGTGCATGTCAGCGTAGGAGCCACACACCCTGCAACAGTCATTCTAACTCAAAATCTTTCGCCACAGTGTGATAGACATAAATTTAGTGACGATTACAGAACATGAACTACAGATCACATTACAGCCATGCTTATATTGAATACAACAGCACTACATGTACTTGAGATGATTCTTTATTAAGTCATATAAAAGATTCAGAGGCACTTACTTGGCATATGCTTTCTCCAGCAAGGCAGGCCAGAATTCATTATATGTTTTCGATTTCACAAAAATCAGCTGGCGGCCGATTGTTGGCAGTTTGTCGTCAATCACAACATCGTACCATTTTCCAAACCGCCAGAACTGTAAATGTATATAAGCAGAAGAGTAAATGAACAACTGATGCAATAAAAAAAAAAAAAAAAGGTACGACGCTTTCGGTTCGGTACGCGGTACGCATTATGTATACCGAACGGTTCGTTGGAGTAATTAATTATATTTGAAAAAAAAAAAAAAGAGAGAGAAAGAAATATAATGATATGCGTTCAACAAGGTAGCCCAATAACCCAAACAACGTAACAGGCAACGCCCCTGACACTCCCGAAGAAGAAAAAAACACCATCTTATATGTTTATGTTAGGGTACTCAGCAGGCGCTCGCTCACTCAGTACGCGCTGAAGGCTCGTTGCAAAATAGCCAATGCGTTTAACAGACTAGAAATGAGAAGATCCTCCAATAACCAACAGGTCTGGTGTTTGGGTGCACTTTGGATACTCTTTAAGCTATAATGGTGATGGCAAGAGAGTGGTGGATAAAAAAACAACGGTATGTCGCATCTGCAACATGACAGGGTACACCAGCGGGATTACAAAAAAAAAAACAAAAAAAAAACAGCGGGAATATCTGGGATATATGCGTCAGTACTATCTGGGAAAAGACGAAAAAAAGGAGAAACATGCACGCAGCAAACTATCCCTGCAGCATTTAGACACTATAGCTTACAGGGAATCCAACCCAAACACCAGATCTGTTGGTTATTTAAGAATCTTATATTTCTGGTCTGTTAAATGCATTAGACATTTTGCAACGAGCCTTCAGCGCGTGCTGAGTGAGCGAGCGCCTTAGGGGCCGTTCACATATCGTGCCTAAAAACGCGTGGAAAACGCTAAGCACGTCTTTCTCCTCCTTTCCAAAGCGCTCGGGCAGAAGCGCTCATGAGGCGTCTGTCTTTGCTAAGCAACAATGACGTGCTCTCTCCATGAGACGCGGAAATTTCAGCGAAGGATAAATGGATTTGCAGCTCTAAAAATCGCTTGCAGTAGCTCTGCTACTGAATTTATTTCAAAATTGCAATCCATATACAACTATGATCAGCTGTTCCTTCATCTTGGCTGAGCTCTCACGTTGTTACGGGAAAGGATGAAGCTGATTGGTTGGTTCTTGTCACATGACCCGCGGTGCGCTTGCGGCATTCTGAAAAGTTGAGATGTTTTTACATTTTGCTGTATCTAAAACGTATCGAACCGAACCGAACCGAACCGTGACATCAGTGTATCGTATCGAACCGAACCGTGAATTTTGTGAACCGTTACACCCCTAATATATATATATATATATATATATATATATATATATATATATATATATATATATATAGTATTGCTTGGGTTGGTGCATCTTGGTGAACTTACCCTGAAGTGAAATAAACCAGTATAATTGTGGCTGAATGACTGTCCGTCTGGAACGACCTTATGTAATAACTGGTTTTGAAATGTTAGAGCCCCAACAGATGCAAGAAACCAGCAGTTTCCTGAGGAGGGAAAATCAATCAAAATATCTGGTCTGTACCTTCGCAAGGCTTTTATAATTCAAAATTATTTTATTAGCATTTTGTCATGAGGGTCTTTGGATTACACATGCCTGATTTTGCATGCATGGATCACTAAATTGTAAATAAGAGTTATGAAATAATATACAAAGTTCACTTATTATAGCTCCAGCTAGTGTCTGATGTGTGTGTATGGATGTCTATCCTGCAGAGTTTTGCTCTAGCCCTAATTAAACACACCTAAACCAGCTCATCAAGGTCTTCAGGCTCACTAGACACCTCTAGGCAAGTGTGTTGGAGCTAAACTCTGCAGGACATTGAGTTGGACACATCCCTCGTCCAGAACATTTTGGTTTATCCAGACATACCTACATTCCCTTGGGCATAGTCAAACCTGGACACTGTCTGTACAATAAATTCAGCTACATTTGGATACAATACCTGAAAGAAAATAAGCAGTATAATGTCAGTATTGGTCAACTGATCCATTCTGTGAAAGGGAAATTTCGATTGATGTTTTTTTTGTTTTTGTTTTTTTTTTGTAATGGCATTCTTTTTCCATCTTTTGTATAGGAACAGAATCTATATTATGCTATATAATGCTATATTATGTGACTACAGGTCAAATTTATTAATTTTTTTTATTATTATAATTATTATTCTTTCAGGCACTTAGTCAAAGTCAGCTGACTGTAAATAAGACTCTTTTAGATTTCAACAAAAGTGTATATTTTGCACTCCTTTTACAATTTTGTGCAGTATTGTCAGAACACGTGTGCTGATGCTTCAAGCCAAACACAGGACTGCCAACATACCGTTGGTCTTATCCACTCCACCTTGGCCATGACATCTGGCTTCAGCAGCCCTTCGCCAATAGAACGTGCATCCGGCGGGAAAAACTCATCAACAAATCTCTGTCTTGTCTTGAGACAGTAGGATTGTAGAAAGTTGTAGTCCTGATCCATGAACTTCAACGGGTTTGTTTCAGAGCCCATGCCACCCTTCATGTTGCGGTCATTTACAACTTTTAAGCACATGCCATGCGGAACCACTGGAGGAGGCATTTTGAAATCTGTTTGGATTCTTTTTTAAAAGAAGGAAACACAATAACAATACAAATATATAACAATGCTGCGAGAAAATAAGCGTGCTCTATCACATTCAAGTTCAGCAGATTTCCCACATGATGACTTTCTCTTCAACAGAAATCCCAGCCACAAACTGTTCTTCTTCATTTTAAAATCATTCATACACTGACAGCTCAATGCATGTGCACATCTTATCTTTGGCATGTCTACATGTCTTGCTCTTCTCTTTGGATATAGTTGTCCACATTTCCTCTTAAACTTAAACAAAATCCATCCTGTTACTGATTTTCCTGTATTAGACTTACATTTACATTCCACCTGTATTTGGCACTTGAAGCTTTTATCCGAAGCAACTTACATGGCATTCATAGTATAAATGTTATCTATTGTTAGTGCCATGCTCAGAGGTTTATGCTTCAGGTATCCACACAGTGCATAATACATTTTCACAGAATTATTGTTCACAGTGTTTTCTATGCACCAACTAGTTTGTAGAATATCTAGATAAAATATGGTAGAATATAGACCATTCCTTCCCATTAGTCTAATAAACATTAACTTATTGCGTTTACTGAAATGTATAAAATGCAAACGTACCTTCAGTAATGCAACAAATCACTGGAACAAGAAATTTCACTCAAATGACTGTTAGTCTTCTCTGTCTGCGACTGACTTTTACACACTTACTTCACATTTTTAAAACACCTGCAGAAGCCCCACCCAGCTCTCAGCTTATGCGTTTATTAACAAAGAGTTCATCTGAGCCTTTGTTATTCTGAGGAACTGAAATCCTTCACATTTGGCATAGAAAAAAAGTTAGCCAAGATGTTTCACAGTATGGAAGACACAAAAATTAGACAGATGTGCACAGTTCACTTCTGTGCCCGAATTATAAAATGTGTGCAGCTTGTTAGGATACCAACTTAGTTTATTTTAGCACTCTTTTACGGTCGGGTTTATGTAAAGCCTCCAAAAAATGCATTCAGTGCAGCAGATACCGGTTTGTCATGCCTGGACTTGCTATGAATGTTGCATTCTACTCATGATTCCTCATTACAATGATCATGAATTACAATTTATATTATCTGTAATTGATATATTATACATCCTATGTATATCTGTATATTATATATTGTGTATAAATCTATACATTATTGCCTTATTGGCAATTTACTGCTGCAATGCAATATACTGACATGGTTTTACCTCAAGTAACCTCATTGGGTAATTTCTTAGCAAATTCACATTCTCTTGACAAGTAGGTCTACTTAAGAATGTAAATAGCATGGCAGTACAGTATATGCAAATAAAACAGAGTCAAGTCAGATCAAGTATGGTCAGTGTACAAAGTTCATGATAGTGCCAGGCAATAAGAACTTGTAATTGTTGTGAAATTGTGGAAGTTTTTTTTTTTTTTTTTGAAAAGAAAATCTTTCTTTTCTATTACTTAAAGGGGTCATGAAATTTCCCTCGATCTTTTGAAATATGAAACGTCTTTGTAGCAAATAAATCATCCTGCAAATTTCATAGCTCAGAACGTCTTTGAACATTCCAAAATGAAAGTTCCAAAAACAAGACACCAGAATGATCCCCGCGTCAGGAACAAATGGATGGTTTATTTCAAATGGCATCCCTAGAATTACAGTGCCTTGCAAAATTATTCATACCCACTTCTTTTTTTTCTTTTTTTTTTTTACATATTTTTATATTGCTGTCTTATGTTAATTACTTTTTTTCACATAAGTCTACACTCCATTCACCAAAATGGCAAAGCATAAAAATATATATATATATAGTTTTCATCATCTTTACAAATATTTAACAAAAGATGAAATGTCATGCTGGAGCATTCATATCGCTTAGATGTTACTACACTCTGATTAAAGTTAACCTGTGGCAAATTTAATGGAATGGATATGATTTGGAAAGGCATACATCTCTCAATAAAAAGTCTAACAGCTGAAAATGCATGTCAGAGCAATAACCAGGCCCTGAGGTCAGAAGAACTGCCTGTAGAGCTCAACTAGATTCTCTGGTATGATGAACCGCAGTTTCAAGCATCATCTTTAAAGGAAACCATGCACTTCTCATCATCTGCAGATATCCAAAAGTAAAGTGCACTTAATGCAGCAAAATATTGAGATAGCATTAATAAAAACCCAGTCCAGAGCATTCAGAACCTCAGACTGGGCAGAAGGTTCACCTTCCAACAGGACATTGACCCCAAGCACACAGCAAGGATGGCTTATAGACAACTCTGTGAATGTCCTTGAGTTGTCCTTAAGTGGCCCAGCCACATTTGAACCCAGTCAAATATTTCTGGAGAAATCTGAAAATGTGTGTCTGCCCCCATCCAACCTGACAGAACTTGTGAGGTGAAGAGGTGAGGGCAAGAATGGCAGACAATTGCCAAATGATGGTTCGCAAATCCTTTCGCATCAAACCAAAAAGATTTGAGCCTGTAAAGGTGCTTCAACTAAATACTAAGGTAAAGATATGTATACTTATGCAATGTACTTATTTCAGTTTTTTTGACAGTTATGTTTTTGCTTTGCCATTATGGTGTGTTGAGTGTAGATTGATGTTGGGAAAACAGAAATTTTGAAGGGGTAGCATGGAAGTTTTTTTGTTTTTGTTTTTGTGAATGAATAAATTTTTTACAAGTTTAGCAAAGATTAACGAAATTGAAAAGATTCATGTTTTTCAAGAAAATGATATGCTGTACGTGTGTGTGCGTTTGTATATAAAAAGTGTCGTGTCACCAGTTCACCAACAGAGGTCTCTGACGTCAAAGAAGTGACATTAAATCCCATCGTTGCCTGTGTAATCGTGAAATCTTCATGACAGCATATTGTGAACAAACATGTATTAATATTTAAAATGTATGTAACACAGAGAAGGTTTTTCCATTTTGAAATTATCATTAAATATAGTTCCCGTAATAAAGATTTTGTCGATAGGTCTTGCATTAGATAAATTCAACAATACATTTTTAACTACATTTTTATGCTCAACTGATGTAACAGTCTTTGGTAAGTTCTTGGATCTCCAACATGGAGAGTGTCTGATACATTTTAATGTGAGGTTGAATGGATTTCTTATAACAGCAGAGATCCCTGATAAATAAATAAAAGGAAGGAAACTGTTTACAAAACTAGAATCAGAGTTAATGAGACAAAATCAAATGGAAGTGTTCTGTTTTGAGAGAGAGAGAGAGAGAGAGAGCGAGAGAGAGGCCTATATATACATTTATATATATTTTTTATTTATATTGAGAATTTCTGATGTGATTCATTATCTGTCATCCCTTTGGTGATTCAGTGCTGAAGACAATGTTAGGAAAGAACACAATTTCTAATGGCTAAGAAAACATTAGCAACTTCTGCACTGACATTGGGTCCAAAGGTCCCACCGGAAGGGTGTCGTAGGTCATTTCCTGCCTTTCAAACAGAGACAATGTCCTGCTTAACACAAACACAGGATGTGATCCATGGCTAGATTTATCAGCAGCTGGCAGACAATGTACACAATAGCAAGACACATTGTATGTTTGTTTCAATGTAAAGTACAGAAAAAAACATAACTAACTTTTGTGGCCAAGCATGTAGTCTGTCTTCAGACTCATTTTGGAGCTAGATGTCACAAAGGCTATAAAAGTTAATTACACAAAAGTATGGTTTTATATATTGGTGTTCATTTTTGTATTTTATGCTTTTACATTTTTGGTATTTCATGAATCCTTCAAATTCACATTTCAGATGAGTTTGTCTGTTCATATTAGACTAGATTCGAATTAGATTCAACTTTATTGTCATTGTGCATTATTGTGCAGAAGGGTCAACGTAATGCAGTTAGCATCTAGCCAGAATCGCAGATAGCCAATTTATATAAAAAAAGCCTAAATATGTATATATAAATAAATATATAAATGTAAGCATGTTCAACCCCTGTTCAATGAACAATGCGGTGTGAATATGATTTTTCACCGGACTCTACCATTGTGAAACTTGCATATATATATATATATATATATATATATATATATATATATGTATATATATATATATATATATATGTATATATATATATATATATATATATGTATATATATATATATATATATATATATATATATATATGTATATATATATATATATATATATATATATATATATATATATACATATACATACATATTGTAAATGTAGGCCTAGCCTGCTTTATAATATATATATATATATATATATATATCAGAATCTCAGTTTACATCTAAAATTATACTGATGTCACACTGTGAGTTACCATAGGCTGAGACATCTGGGAAAACTAGTCAAAACAATAGGCAGCCAGGGGCAGTTGTTTTTTGTTGGCGGCAGGAACTCACTCTGAGAAGAGACAAATTAAGCCTGCTGCTTAAACAAGATTTCCTTTGTAGGCTTTACACTAAACAGGATGCATCAGTTTGAGTCCTCTCATGGTGCTTGGAAGGCCTACGAACAATTCCTTCTCCAGTCTCTGAGATGAACTGAATATTTTCTCGTCAAAGCGAGTAGTATTTTATAATTAATGATACTGCCGGGATGATGCTCGTACTGATTCTGATGTTATCCTGTTTTGTCTGTGGCGGGACCGACCGGGTGAAGAAAGCATGCACCCCCGAGGCTTGTCTCACGTTGCATTTGGAGAAAAAACGTTTTGCAAATGCTTCAGAAGACTGTATCAATAATGGCGGCAATTTGGTTACTATGAGAAATGAAAATGAACTTCAGATCATCAAATCGGTTCTTTCAGCAGCAGGAGAATACGACATCCTTAATTCTAAAGTTTGGATCGGACTTGAGCTGCAGAAAAGAAAGTGCACCGATGTCACTGAGGAGTTAAAGGGCTTCAGATGGACGTCAGAGCCAACCAATTCCAGATATTCCAACTGGAAAAAGACACCTTTGTCCACGTGCACGGAAAAAAGGTGTGTGTCGATTTCACTGGCAGATGGTCTCCAGTGGTCAGATGGCTCATGTAGAGACCGTGCATTTTATATGTGCAAATTTATCTTCAAAGGAATGTGCAAACCAATAGAGTTGAAAGAACCAGGTGATGTCAAATATAATGTTCCGTTCCTACTTAAACCGCTACGTCCAAATGAAAGGTTGGCGATGTTACCACATGGGACAGTGGCTGAAATAAAATGCAGCGGCTCGGAAGATGCAGAAACTTTTGTCTCCATTTGTCTCAACAATAACTCTCTTTTTGGCTGGACACCTGAACGTTTTTGCACACAAAATCAAAGTTACAAAAACATGGGCTGTGATCACAATTGTTTTGAGACTGCAGGAGCAGGTGTTCGTTGTGAATGTTGTGAAGGCTATTACCTCATGGATGATAAAGTGAGTTGTGCTCCTAGAATTAACTGCGAAAATTCACCTTGCGAATCAAAGTGTGTACCGACTCCCACTGGGTTTTCATGCAAATGCTTGGATGGATTTAATTTGGCTGAAGACAAGGTCAGTTGCATTGATATCGATGAATGTCAGCAACATATCTGCGGTGAACACGGCTGTCAAAACACTCCGGGAAGCTATTTTTGTGAGTGTAAACCCGGTTTCAGGCTTGTTGCTGGAAAATGTGAAGATGTGGATGAATGCACCGAAGACAGATGTCAGCAGGGCTGTCTCAATTCAGAGGGGTCATTCTCTTGTTACTGCCATGCAGGATACAGTTCATCATCAAACGATAGCAAGAAATGTATAGATATCAATGAATGTGTCAGTGGACCGTGTGAAGACGACTGCCAAAATACCTTGGGTAGTTTCAAATGTCACTGTAGGGAAAACTTCATTTTGGCTAAAAATGGCATCAGCTGCATCCCGTATCCCGTGGAGAAAACACAAATCACTCCATCTACAGATCATAGAGGAGCATTCATCACTAAAATGAGTCAGTCGCCTGTCACTTCTGGACCGTCAACAATCAACACCCCTCTACTTAACATGACAAACACTAAAGCGGACTCTAGTAAACGCAAAGAACGTTTTCTCGGAAGTTTTTTGATGTTGGTGTGCGTCTTGGGTTCAGTTATTCCATTGACTGTGATCACTGTGCTCATCATGTCTGTCTTTGTTATCCACCGATGGAATCGTTCAAGAAAAGCCGCTTTGAAAAATGCCAACGCTGACAACTACTGCTGGGTTTCATCTGGAATCGACAATGAACATAAAAAGAACAACAGTCAACTGAATGGTTAAATGAAGCCAAAATATGAACGTTTAGTTTTTGTCAGCATCAAAGTCAGAGTTTAATTTACTCAAATGCTGTTTTCCTAATTTTAATGTCCTTTTTACAGCCTACACTAGTTCAATTATTATTAATTTTATTATTATTTGTGACTTGTGTCCTTTAAACTGGAATTCCATAATTATTCAGAGGTTATTCTGTAAACTAAGTTTAATGCAAGTTGTATATATGTTTATGTTTTTGTTTTTTACCATAGTATTTCTATCTTTTACATGTTTGCTGTTTAATTGATTGCTTTGTTTAAGTTTTTTTTTTTTTTTGCTGAAAACATCACGTTTGTAAAGTGAACTTTGTATGTCTTTCTGGCAATGGAATAATTATATAATTTTACAGTCTGTAGTAGACAAGAATGCAAGGTACATATAGAGAAATTGACTTAAAAAATTAACCTATTCTAAGATGTGTTAGATAAATTCTAAGATATCTATTCATTTGAGTAACACTGTGACAATTTAGCCCACTCTCCCCTTTAAATGAACTATGTAAAAGTTAATGTTTGGACAAGCTTCAAACCTGTTCACAAGTGTCACTAAACGTCTTATAACATATCTTATATTATCTTTTTCATTTCATGTATATGATAAATATTATTGTTGAATCAAAATCTCTGTACATTTTGGTAGAATAAATAAAGTTTAGTTGAACTAGTCTCAGTGTCAGTGATTGAAGCGCAATGTTCTTGTTTGATCTATAACAAGGCTATGGAAGCCCATTTCCACCACAGTTGAGAAAAATATGATTCTGTAAGACATAATAATGAGAAACTTTCCAATTATGACTTAGTATCTTGTTATATTGAGATTTTTTTTCTTGTAATAATGACTTAGTTTCTCATAATAATTAATTAGTTTCTCATAATAATGAGAAACTTTCTCGTAATAATGAATTAGTATCTTGTTATATTGAGAAGCTTTCTCATAATAATGAGAAAACTTCACATAAAATTGACTTGTCAAATAACAGTGACGCAGTCAAGCCAACTTTTAGCTTCAATAAAGGTTTTTCAGAAGTCTACGGATGACGTCACGGATACTACATCCATATTTTTAAACAGTCTATGGTCGTAACACGCTCATTTATTAAAATGTTAACATAATGCAGTGTTCCTGACAGCTTGAATATAATATAATATAATATAATATAATATAATATAATATAATATAATATAATATAATATAATATAATATTACATTAAATTATATTATATTATAGTTATAAGTATATTTGTAGAGACTTTATTTCCAAGACCTAGATGGCTGCACGTCAGTAAGTCATTGACAGGTTTTTTTTTTTTTCGTTAATCCCTATTTTTCCCAGTCTTTGAAATAATTACTTCTTTTATTATTTTTTTGTTCAGTCATTTAATTTAGATGTGTATTTTTTTCTGCCCTTTTTTAATTATTTCATTTATAAATTCAAATTTAACTATACTCACAAGAAGTTCACAAGAAGCACGAATTCTGAATATGGGTCACCATAGTTGGCTGTATTTCACGTCACACCAAGAATAAAGACTCGAATAAAGTTAAAGGTGTAATCTGTAAGATTGTCCTACATGTTACCAAATCTGTATCCTAAAGATGCACTTATGGCTTTACAATTACTCGTATTACAATTACTCCAGAGCACTCATAGATCAATAATGATTTTCAAGTGATACTTAAGTTACAATGCTTTTAGGAAACAGACCATAATAATGAGATCGAATTTCTTAGTCTAGGGAAGATATATCCAGAACCGGAAGTGAGGGGCGGCATTATTTACTATGAGACAAGCATGGCGGAGAGCATGGTACATAGTATCTAATGTTTTTGCTGTCATATGGTCAATAATTATCGTATATATTAAGTTAAGTGTTTATCTGCAAAAAATACTTAATTTGTGCTTGGCTTTGTTGTCTTTTTTGTAGCTTCAATTTGTTGTCGTAGTTTAATGTAGGCTATAGAATGTCTCAGGTTACGAATGTAACCATGGTCCACTGAGTAGGCAACAACACACTGCGTCCTCTAGGGGTCGCTATGGGGAACACCTCGTTGTGACCCATGTTTGAAGCATACGTTGAAAAAACACCAATGAGTTGGCCGGCGACAGCCTCTGACATCACTACCGGCGTGACTATAAACAGGCACCGGGAGAATACGTCATTCACTTCTTCATCTGAAGCTTGCATCCGAAACATGGCAGGGAGCTAGAGGAAACAGTGTCTCCTTCCCTACTTTCAAGGGAACTTCGAACTGCATCCTCTAGGGGTCGCTATGGGGTACAGTATATAGCTCATAGATGGAATGGTTCATCTAAAAACAGTATGTTTGAGAGTTATCAACTCGATCTGTGGAAATAATGCTGGATCGCTCTGGAAAAAAAAAAAGCAACGAAAGGAGAACTCTGAATTCAGAGTAGCGCACTCATAGGCGACCCTTATTGGAAAAGGGAAGCACTGCTAACCTCAATGAGAATCACCCAAATAGCCCCTCATGTTGAGGGAAGCGATGCTTGAAGTGTATAAACAAATACACACTGACTGAATAGAGCCCAAGGAACCAAGGTCTAATCATTTCAAGATAGGGAATGAGGCAGAGTGGGTAGCCCTTACCGTACAACATTTCAGAAAGTGCGCAGAGTCTTGCGTGCACACTTACCACTAACGTGGATTTTAGAAAGTGCCCAAAATGTTCACATGCACACTAACCACCATGTGGTTTTCAGAAAGTACATAGAGTTTATCGTGTGTACCTAAAGGTTCCTAAGCATTGCAGAGGCGCTGTACCGCACAGGAGAGGCAAGCTAAAGTTTTACAAACCTCTGGCGACGAGAGCATCACCTGAGGCAGCATATACAAGAAGACTTCTGTAACTGCCACATTCATTTCAACTAAGTGGCCAGGAAACCCCTTAGGGTGACCTGGCCAGACATCCATGGAATTCCCTGCAGTGCTGCACCAAGCCTGATGATCAAGGAGGCTCCCGCAGAAACCTGTGATTTCAGCCGCCTAATACCAGAACATGCAGCTGGATGGCTGGTGCTGACAAGCGTTTAGTAAACACTGTAACTGAACACATGTAGACACATGACCACAAGCAATTTTATACACAAGTATACATAAAGGGTTACATACTCACCCACCCTCCTGCGCAGGAGCCCTGCTCAAGTGGTGCCTCCTTTTAGTCCGGACCATCAGTAACATGGTTGCTATGAACATAGAACCAGCCAAAAACATTAAAGGTCCAGCATAGGAGACTGTTATGCGAGAGGTTTCCACCTAACCTCAATCAGGTGGAGAGCTGGTTGTTACAGGGGAATTAGGAAGGGGAGGATAAAAGAAGAAGTTAAAAATCTCCAAAGGGAATGAGTAGATACCTAGGTATTGCTCTGATTCGGCGAGAATGCTGCCCCGTCTGGATCACATCCCTTATGTTCTGCTTACCTCCTCGTGACCCACGATTCCTATTCAGGTGGGGGAGGAACGTGAGTCATGACACTAGCCTTCTGTGCCTGTCTTTGATCCTCAGATCGAGACAGGCCAGGACCCCTATGTTGTTCGGGCTCAGACCTGGACCTTCGTGGAATGAAGGATCTGAAAGCAGCGGAGCGTGCTTTCGTCTCCCTGAACTTCTCGATCACCATCTCAATGGAAATACCGAAAAGTTCAGAAGGCGAAATCTGAGCATCGAGAAGAATGCCTTTCTTTCTTCCCAATGTCTGCCAGGTTCATCCTCAGATGTCTCTCCACTACCACCATGGTCGCCATAGTCCTGCCCATATATGGATACTTTTTTTAACCTTTAATCTTTAATAAATGTGTGTGCGTGTGTGTTTGTGTGTGTGTGTGTGTGTGTGCTCTTGTTTTTGTGACATATCAGGACACTGTATAATGACATGGGTATGACACAGGTATTACAAGGAGAGGGTGACTTGTGAGGACATAACCCATGTTCCCATTTTTCAAAACGCTTATAAACCATACTGTTATGTCTGGTTCGGAAAGAAAGGCAGAGAATCCAATAGAGAGTTAATGACAGAAATTAATTATACACAGGCACTCATGAAATGTTAATGTCAGTTTCGCTGGATGAATCACAGATGAGTGAAGACGGGCTCTGAGGCAGGCAGGCAGGCAGACAGGCTGAGGATACCACTGCTCAGAGCAGTGACGCAGGGAAGCAATGGGCGAACCGGACTGGCGGGATCCAGGAATCCGAAACGGAGAGTGTAGACCAGAAAGCACATGAACAGCCGGAACCCCAAACACACTGCAATGAACTGACAACATGGCTGGGTGATAGACAGGTTAATATAGCCCAGGTTATGAGTGCAGCAGGTGGCAGTGATCAGAGTGATAGGTAATCAGTAACCACGCCTCCAACACAACCGCACGAACAGAAAAGGTGAGACAGTGTATTCATGAATCGTGACAGTACCCCTCCCCCTAGGAGCGCCTGTAATCATCAATAAGGGAGTGATTCAGTATGTCCCTAGCAGGAACTCAACTTCTCTCCTTTGGACTGAACCCTCCCAGTCCACCAAGTACTGAAATCCACATCCCCTTCATCTCGAATCCAGAATACGATTGACTGTATAAGTATGTTCCCCATCTACGAGACGTGGCAGGGGGTGGGGGGGTTGGGGGGCAGGACAGGCAGGTTAATATGGGAGTGAAAAACAGGTTTCAATTTGGAGACATGGAATGCGGGGTGAACCCTCCTATTCACAGGATGTAGTTTGAGGCGGACCGTCACCGGACTAATGATTTTGGTTACAGTGAATGGACCAATAAATTTAAGAGCCAGTTTATTACTCACGGAACACAGAGGAATGTTCTTGGATGAAAGCCACACTTTTTGACCCATGACGTATACGGGAGGATTAGACCGGTGGCGATCGGTCTAAGCCTCCCGTATACGTCGTGGGTGGTGGGTCAAAAAGGCCACTGAAGGGCCTTGCGGGAATCTGGGCTTGACCAATCAACCACAGCCTTAACCTTGTTGGCGTCCATGCGCACTCCATGGGACGACACAATGTACCCCAAAAATGGAACTGACTATGGGTGAAAAATTCATTTCGCCGCCTTGAAAAAAAATCTCATTCGCTCGCAACCTCTGGAGCACTAGTCTGACATGCTGAATGTGTTCCTGGAGAGAAGAAGAAAATATAGGTATGTCATCCAGGTAGACATAAATGAACTGATCTACCATGTCTCTCAACACGTCATTGACTAGTGCTTGGAAGACAGCAGGGGAGTTGAACAGCCCGAAGGACATAACCAAATATTAAAAATGGCCCCGGGGGGACCAAATGATGAGCATTACGTAAGTCCAGTTTTGTAAATATAGATGCTCCATGCAGCCTCTCGAAGGGTGAAGGCATCAACGGCAAAGGATAGGTATTCTTCACCGTGATGTTGTTCAACCCTCGGTAATCAATGCAAGGTCACAGAGATCCATCCTTCTTACCCACAAAAAAGAACCCCGCCCCTGCTGGAGAAGAGGAAGGGCAGATGAACTCAGAAGCCAGCAAATCAGAAATATATTTCTCCATGGCCTCCCTTTATGGAGTAGAAAGTGAATCTAACTTGACCTTAGGCGGAGACGTACCTGGCATAAGGTCTATCGCACAGTCATAGGGACGATGGGGAGGAAGAGAAGCAGCCCGGGACTTACTGAACCCTTCCTTTAGGTCAAGGTACTCCTTGGGCACCTTAAACGAATTCACCGCCTCCTCCTGAAACACAGAACTAGACACAGACGAATGAGCAGACACAAGACAAGAGGCATGGCACTGATTACTCCAGGTGAAAACGGAGCCTTGGCCCCAGTGCACCCTGGGGTTGTGTTTGATAAGCCAGGGGTGCCCAAGAACAATGGGGAGTGTCAGTGAGGAGGAATTCCAGTGTTTCAGTGTGGTTACCCGCTACCGTTAACGTGATGAGATCTGTGGTCTGCGTGATGGTGAGTAATGTCTGACCATTGAGAGCGTGGACTGCTATGGGTTTGTGGAGTGACGTGATGGGGATGCGGAGGTGTTGGGCCAGTCAGAAGTCCATGAAATTACCCTCCACTCAGGAATCCACAAGGGCTTGGCATTCGTGAGAACAAGTTGCCAATTGCAGTCTTCCCGGAAGGAGAGTTGCGGACGAGGATGGCTGGCTGGTGATGTTAATAGGGTTGGGGGGAACAGGCGGTGGGGTGGACACAGTGGGCGATTGTAGCTGTTGAATCTGGGTAGTGAGCTCAGACACCTGCATCACTAGAGCTTGTACTGCCTGAGCGACACCAGCGGCACCAGGGGGGTCTTGGGGGGTCTCAAAAAATGCCTTGAACCCATTTGACCCCCTATCCTCTTCCTGATTAAAAAAAAAAAAATATATATATATATATATATATATATATATATATATATATATTAATATATATATATATATATACATATATATATATATATCTGGGATAAAGATTAAAAAATGTTTCTCTTCTAACTATGCAGAAGAATAATAAATAATTGGTTATTCGTACACTGAACCGAGAACCGTTTCTGTCGGACGTGTCTGATTCGAGAACCGAGGAGCTGATGATCCTGCGCATGTGTGATTCAACGTGAAGCAGACCGTCACACAGAGCGTCTGAACCGAATTGATTCTTTTGGTGATTGATTCTGAACTGATTCTGTGGTAATGTTATGAGCGCAGGTAAACCGATGGCTTAAAGGAACACTCCACCGTTTTTTGAAATAGGACTTATTCACATTATTTCCTACATTTAGATAGGTGGGCAAATGCATTTTTGTGTCAGTGCATGCATTGTTTTAGTTTGACTGGGTCGGCGTTAGCTTAGCTTAGCACAATGAATGGAATCCTTTGTTGCCAGCTAGCATGGCCTGAGTAAAAGTGATCAAAATTTTTTAAAAAACCCACCTAATTACTTCTTGTGGCCTGCGTATTCACAACGAGTATAAATAGCGATCCAGATTAACACTAGGCGATTTCCTAGGCAGATATTGACTTGGGACTATATTATGGGGAAGCACAGGCGAAGCACTGCTGCTTAGGCGAAGCACTGCTACTTCGGCGCAGAGATATCACGCAACACATGAAATCCCACGACTTCTGTCAAACATGCCGGCATACAACGCATCAAAAAAAAAACAGAAGAAGAACATACCCACGTGACCTGCACCGAGTGTCTTCGCTTTTGGATGATTTATTTTGAGAAGTTACAGCAAACATGGTTATTACCTGCATAGCAAAAGGTTGTGAGAACAAGCAAAGGACATACACGAATGTAATGTTTCACAGAATTCCATCTAATGTGGAACTGAGAAATAAATGGCTAGCAGCTCTGGAGATCTGTAGTTCAACGCCTCTCAACAAAATAAAGCAGTATCGTGTTTGCGAAGAATATTTTGCACCAGAGGACTACTTTGAAAAAATGGAATATGGGTCCAGAAAGACGGTACTACGTCTGAAAGATACGGCAGTCCCATCTATTTTCAAAGCACAGGAAGAACAAAGTGCACATGTAAGTTGTCTTTTATTTCTCTTCCTTATGTTAATCTGTGTTTTTATTCGGATGTAAAATAGATGCTGCACTAGACTACGGATAGACTAGACTACTATCTAGACTACGAACCTGTAAAATGAAATGACTGAGGGGTAAGTTAGCTAGCTATATTTCTCTCACCAAGTTAGACTCGGGAGTTTTAGTATAACTACTAGAGAGGAGAAGGCTACTAGCATTTTGACCAAAGGAGGTAGCAAAACGGTCTTCATTGTTTATGTAACACACACACACACACTCGTTGCGTGATATTTCTGCGCCGAAGTAGCAGTGCTTCGCCTGTGCTTCCCCATAATATAGTCCCAAGTCAATATCTGCCTAGGAAATCGCCTAGTGTTAATCTGGATCGCTATTTGTACTCGTTGTGAATACGCAGGCCACAAGAAGTAATTATGTGGGTTTTTTTTTTTTTTTTTTTGATCACTTTTACTCAGGCCATGCTAGCTGGCAACAAAGGATTCCATTCATTTTGCTAAGCTAAGCTAACGCCGACCCAGTCAAACTAAAACAATGCATGCACTGACACAAAAATGCATTTGCCCACCTATCTAAATGTTGGAAATAATGTGAATAAGCCCTATTTCAAAAAACGGTGGAGTGTTCCTTTAAATGAAAGGCAGACATGGCCAATGATGCCATTACGTCAAGCACAAAAGAACCAGTGAACCGTTTTTTTTTTTTCAACTGGTTTATTTGATCGAACTGTCTGAAAGAACGGTTCACTTGAGCACCTGCTCCTTTGCCCCTTAAGTGCCCTTTTGTAAATTTTTTTGTAATAACATTCCCTTTTGTGAATGCCTGACCATGCCCAATCATAATATTAGTACAATTAATGAATAATAATTTAGCCATAAATAAAATGACCAACATGATGACCTCACCTGACGATGCCGATTCCTCACGCCGCACGCACATTTTTAAATTTCTAGAGGATATTTTCAACACCGTGGCAGCTGGTAAGTGGTGTTTCATTCTCAGCTAAGTGATTTTGATGTTTATTTACTCATTATTATTTTACAAGGACGATGTGATGTGAGAACATGCAGATATGTTGTTTATATATATATACGTATATATATATATATATATATATATATATATATTAGGGGTGTAACGGTTCACAAAATTCACGGTTCGGTTCGATACGATACACTGATGTCACGGTTCGGTTCGGTTCGGTTCGATACGTTTTAGATACAGCAAAATGTAAAAACATCTCAACTTTTCAGAATGCCGCAAGCGCACCGCGGGTCATGTGACAAGAACCAACCAATCAGCTAAGGCGCTCGCTCACTCAGCACGCGCTGAAGGCTCGTTGCAAAATGTCTAATGCATTTAACAGACCAGAAATATAAGATCCTAAAATAACCAACAGGTCTGGTGTTTGGGTTGGATTCCCTGTAAGCTATAGTGTCTAAATGCTGCAGGGATAGTTTGCTGCGTGCATGTTTCTCCTTTTTTTCGTCTTTTCCCAGATAGTACTGACGCATATATCCCAGATATTCCCGCTGGTGTTTTTTTTTTTTTTTTTTTTTTTTGTATTCCCGCTGGTGTACCCTGTCATGTTGCAGATGCGACATACCGTTGTTTTTTTATCCACCATTCTCTTGCCATCACCATTATAGCTTAAAGGGAATCCAAAGTGCACCCAAACACCAGACCTGTTGGTTATTGGAGGATCTTCTCATTTCTAGTCTGTTAAACGCATTGGCTATTTTGCAACGAGCCTTCAGCGCGTACTGAGTGAGCGAGCGCCTGCTGAGTAGCCTAACATAAACATATAAGATGGTGTTTTTTTCTTCTTCGGGAGTGTCAGGGGCGTTGCCTGTTACGTTGTTTGGGTTATTGGGCTACCTTGTTGAACGCATATCATTATATTTCTATCTCTCTCTTTTTTTTTTTTTTTTTCAAATATAATTAATTACTCCAACGAACCGTTCGGTATACATAATGCGTACCGCGTACCGAACCGAAAGCGTCGTACCGAACGGTTCAATACGAATACGCGTATCGTTACACCCCTAATATATATATATATATATATATATATATATATATATATATATATATATATATATATACTCAAATAGGAATATTAGGAACACCTGTTCAGTTTCTCATTAATGCAATTATCTAATCAACCAATCACATGGCAGTTGCTTCAATGCATTTAGGGGTGTGGTCCTGGTCAAGACAATCTCCTGAACTCCAAACTGAATGTCAGAATGGGAAAGAAAGGTGATTTAAGCAATGTTGAGCGTGGCATGGTTGTTGGTGCCAGACGGGCCGGTCTGAGTATTTCACAATCTGCTCAGTTACTGGGATTTTCACGCACAACCATTTCTAGGGTTTACACAGAATGGTGTGAAAAGGGAAAAACATCCAGTAAGCGGCAGTCCTGTGGGCGAAAATGCCTTGTTGATGCTAGAGGTCAGAGGAGAATGGGCCGACTGATTCAAGCTGATAGAAGAGCAACTTTCACTGAAATAATGACTCTTTACAACCAAGGTATGCAGCAAAGCATTTGTGAAGCCACGACACACACAACCTTGAGGCAGATGGGCTACAACAGCAGAAGACCCCACCGGGTACCACTCATCTCCACTACAAATAGGAAAAAGAGTCTACAATTTGCACGAGCTCACCAAAATTGGACAGTTGAAGACTGGAAAAATGTTGGCTTGTCTGATGAGTCTCCATTTCTGTTGAGACATTCAGATGGTAGAGTCAGAATTTGGCGTAAACAGAATGAGAACAATAACCAGCATGCCTTGTTAACACTGTGCAGGCTGGTGGTGGTGGTGTAGTGGTGTGGGGGATGTTTTCTTGGCACACTTTTTTTCACACTTTTTATAGGCCCTACAGAGGTTTCTGGGATTTGCCAACTTCTACCTGCGTTTTATTCGCAACTTCAGCCAACTAGCCGCACCTCTGACTGCCTTGACCTCCCCCAAAACTACGTTCAGGTGGTCACAGCCGAGGCTGTGTTTGCCAAACTGAAGGGTTGCTTCGTTTCGGCCCCCATCCTAATTACCCCTGATCCTTCAAATGTCAGTTTGTGGTGGAGGTCAAAACGTCAGAGGTGGGGATACATGCGGTGTTATCCCAGCATTCTCTCTCAGAAGACAAGGTGCACCCGTGTGCATTTTTTTCCTACCGTTTATCCCCTGCCGAACATAATTATGATATTGGTAACCGAGAATTGTTGCCAGTCAAGATGTCATTGGAGGAATGGCACCCCTGGTTAGAAGGCTCGAGGGTTCCTTTTATAGTATGGACCAATCATAAGAATTTAGAATACATTAGAACTCCCAAAAGGTTGAACTCCAGGCAGGCTTGGTGGGCACTTTTTTTTCGACCGTTTAGATTTTAGTCTCTCGTACCGCCCGGGTTCTAAAAACATCAAACCGGTTTCGTCAAGTAATTTTTGACCTTTCCGAACGCCCGTCTACTCCCGAGTGTATTTTACCCGAGACATAAGTGGTCTCCACACTCACATGGGAGAAGGGATTACGGTCCAACGCCATTCAGTGGGGGCATTGTTCCAATGTGGCATTAAGGAGTTAACCTTACTACGTTTTTGGTCAAGCAACAATTCTGGTGGCCACTTAAGGCTCGTGACATTTGTTTTGGCTTGCTTCCAATCGACCCCCTTGATGGGTTACTCCAACCCTCTGCTGGTCCCTTCGAGACCCTGGTCCCATATCGCACTATAGATTTTATTATAGTGATGTCCGATTCGTGAACAATCGTTCGATTTAACCGGTTCTTCTTAGTGAACCGGTTGAACCAGTTCACTAAATCGAACTGAATCGTTTGAAACAGTTTGCGTCTCCAATAAGCATTAATGCACAAATAACTTATGCTGTTAACTTTTTAATGTGGCTGACACTCCTTGTGAGTCAGAATAAACCAGTATCCAGTACACTGACTGAACTGCTGTGAAGACCGAACTGAAGATGAACACCGAGCAGAGCCAGATGACGAATGAACACACCCACTGCTGGAGCAGTTCTCGTTCTCAAGTCAAGAACCGGTTGCATCGATTTTCAGATCACCAGTACACTGAACTGAAAACCGTTTCTTTTGGACACATCCGAATTGAGAACCGATGAACTGATGTTACTGCACATGCGTGTACTTTTTCAAGTATTTTGTTAAACATCGGAAAGTGTGATAACATAACTATTTTATTTTGTTTTTGTTTTTT
This sequence comes from Carassius auratus, assembly GCF_003368295.1. NCBI lineage: Eukaryota > Metazoa > Chordata > Actinopteri > Cypriniformes > Cyprinidae > Carassius > Carassius auratus. The sequence goes on from NC_039284.1 coordinate 6,901,781, forward strand.
TAAGAGGAATGTTTCTAATCTGTATATTGTAGATTATGTATAGGCCAAAGGGGTTTTCAGGGAAGTTGGACAATAATTAAGACTCTAAAGACTCTATGGTCAATAGGAATAAGGGATGATTTATGAAATATCTGTACTGTATTTATAGTTAATGATGACACATTCACAAATTAAGTTTGTAGTAAACAGAACATGAACACGAGTAGAGCAGCTGATGATACTGACTTGCAGCACGTGCCGGTTAGAGAGGTTCTCGTTCTCGAGTCAAGAACTGGTTGCATCGGTTTTTGGATCATCAGTACCCTGAACTAAAAAACGTTTCTTTCGGACACGTCCGATTTGAGAACCGAGGAGCTGATGATAGCTACTGCGCATGACTCACAGCGCGTCTGAACCGACCTGATTCATTTGGTGATTGATGACACAAAATTTATTTACTTTATATCTTCAAGACTTAATTCCTCATATGCACATTATTGCTGTTACTATATTTGGATGCGTTGTTGCAAAACTTAACTGTAAACTTTTCATGATTATGAGGTTTATAACTAACTATGATTACTGACTTTATATATTTGAATGTTTGATAGACTTGACGCCATTGCACCATCACCAATGACGTCATAACCTTAGGGTTAGGAGTCAAACTCTCTAACCACCAAGCCACGACTTCCCCACATGCCACATTGTTTTCATTAAAGTAGACCAATTATTATGACAACATGACAGTCGAGCACGTTTCCCAGTTCAAACCTTTTGGTCAGGTGATTACATATGGTGAAATGTGTCTGTGTGTTGGTGCATACTGTCTAAAATGATCGAAAACATGTCTCTTTCAAGTTTCAACTAATTACCTGCATGTGATTTGTGATTTATTTACTGGAGCGATGTTTAGAAACCCAAACAAAGGAAACAGTGTCTGTGGCATCCTTGACTTTTAATGTCTTATTTATGTGTAATAGGTGGGTTTGTATTAAGTGTAACAGTCAAAACAGAAAATGACAAGACTTATTTTCAAGTTGAGGTAGGGGCTATTATGTGTCTTTTTGACACAGGTAGACAGGATCTAAGACAACCAAAAAAATCATATCACACTTTTAGTTTTAAACACTCATCCAGAAGGACTATCCTTTTATTTATTTTTTATGCCGTAGTTGTTCATAAATTCCTATGAACATACACTGCATGTTTGACCACAATCAGAAAAAACTAATCACCTGAAAGATATGCAAATACAAACAGCGAACAGATCGATTATCTATCAAATAAAATAAAATCACACATTCACAACAGAGAAGGGGAGAAGGTTTCTCTTATGTGCTCAAAGGTAAAACACCATCCCAGTTGCTCAAAAAAAAACACCTTGACGCGCCATTCCCCCATCCGCGCTCGCCACCGCTTGTGCCTCAGGTTTGCTGCTGAATTCAAATGATCATAAATTAAAGATGGACATCTATGCCAGTGAAAAGACATCAGCAATCCGCCGCAGAAATAAGAAATTAAAGAAAGAAAGAACAGATGCAAACGAAGTCCATGCATACATTTCGGCACATTCGTAATGCTGTGAACGTTAATAGCGTCTTTTAATGTCGAAATAATTTCACCATCACTAACGCATCTGATATTCCATGTTCCTTTATGAAAACAAGTCATGGTTTTAACACGAATAACACCAAAACTTATCATTCTTTTAGATTTGGTAACTGCAAATTAACCATGTTTTTGTTACTTCAAATAATAAAGAAGTATTAAGGTTTATTTTTTATTTTATTTTATTTATTTATTTATTATTATTATTATTATTTGGTTATAAAAACAGACCTAAGCCAACAATAGCCTTAAAATGCATTATATAAAAACAATGAGGCAATAATGATTGGTTAATAAGGCTGTTAAAATACATAATGTTGGCTAATACAAAATAAACAATTTACATTACGTTATTACAAATGTCTGCAAAGGGAGCCAAAGACCTGGTTATTGCTGCTGTTACACTTACAGGACAAGCAAATCCTTGTTGGCCAAACATTCAATTCAAATATTCACTTAATCTTTCATTTTTGGCTAGCTTTTTGCTATAAGATGACACAGCCTTTATAATTTATTCAACAGAAACATGTGGACATCACAACGCTTACAAAAACAAACCATGGTTTTATCATAGTAAAACTACTTAATTTTCTTTTTTAAGATTTCTGAATGCTTGAGACTATAAAATCAATTAGACAACTTTTAAGCCATAGCCATAGGTAACTGTCTAGAGCTACAATAGTAATTTGTAAATAATACAATTTATTTATTTATTTACTTATTTAATTTAATTATAGTTACATTTTGACCCCTATTCTCCTGAGAACCAGAAATAAAAAGCTTTGTCAATTTTGTATTTTTGATGTCATTACATTGTTTAGCGCTTAAGAGAGAAAAAAAAGGTAAAATACATTTTTTGCTAAATTATATTTTATGTACTCTGTAGATAACACCAAAATTGACAAAATGATAAGAATAGACATGAAATCAGTCAATTCAGGATTTTTTAGACCAAACTTTAAGGATGGTTCTCAACTATGTTATAAAATATATAACAAAATGATTTGATATACCATTTTGCTTTATACAATATGTGTTCAAAAATCCATAAACTGGGTTTTCCATTAAGCACAATGTTATCTTTACACTGTATCTAATTTGCACATTAAAGTGCTTGTTGGAACAGCGTGCTGAAAAAAGAAGTGTAATAATGAGAGTGGTAATTGGCCATTTTCATAATAATATCTAAAAGTTCATTACAATATTGCTATATAATTTGTTTTCCTATGCAATTCTTTTGTCTCCCAAAATGCACAATACAGTAAACATGCTTTTAGTGGTTTCCTCTCTACATGTGTAAAATTATGTCCTTTTTCATAACAGGAAGTCATATTTTAATTTGAAGCCCCATAAATATTTTCCTGATATGTTGATTTATGACAAACAATTTGAAAGTTAATCAGATTTAAATTATAATAACAAAATATTATCATATCTCAATAAGGATGTACAGTCAGGTACAGGTAAAAACCAAGAAGAGGGAGTGTTCATGGTGAAACATCTAATCATTTGGTATTTCGGGAAAGCCCTGAATGTGCCCTGTACAGCACATCCAGACTGAAAAATGTGGCATCTCACAGAAATTTGCTAAAATACACTGCGTTCCAAATTATTAGTGACATCAATATCAATAGGATTTACAATAAAGAGTCTGCTCTTTTTTGTGTTGTTTTTCACATCTTTTTTGATAACTGCTATCAATCTCAGACAGGTTTGTTCAATAGTTTGCCAGGTTTTCTTAGGTAAATGGAAACCCTATTTAAAGATGCTGTTCCACATTATTAAGCAAGTCACAGTTCTCATGAAATAAATATGGTGAGGAAGAAGGATATTTCTGAAGAGGAAAACTATTAAACAATGCAATGTCTTGCAAAAGGCAAAAAAACACTATTTTGTGAAAAGCAAATAGAGATTATTGAACTGTCACAAGATTTGTGAGTGACAGAAGATGACATGAGAGCACAGAAGATCTTGGTCAGATGAAGATTTATTAAGGAAAGTTTCTGTCAAACAAATGACAATCCTGCTTATACAGTATTGTTCAAAATAATAGCAGTACAATGTGACTAACCAGAATAATCAAGGTTTTTCGTATATTTTTTTATTGCTACGTGGCAGACAAGTTACCAGTAGGTTCAGTAGATTCTCAGAAAACAAACAAGACCCAGCATTCATGATATGCACGCTCTTAAGGCTGTGCAATTGGGCAATTAGTTGAATTAGTTGAAAGGGGTGTGTTCAAAAAAATAGCAGTGTGGCATTCAATCACTGAGGTCATCAATTTTGTGAAGAAACAGGTGTGAATCAGGTGGCCCCTATTTAAGGATGAAGCCAACACTTGTTGAACATGCATTTGAAAGCTGAGGAAAATGGGTCGTTCAAGACATTGTTCAGAAGAACAGCGTACTTTGATTAAAAAGTTGATTAGAGAGGGGAAAACCTATAAAGAGGTGCAAAAAATGATAGGCTGTTCAGCTAAAATGATCTCCAATGCCTTAAAATGGAGAGCAAAACCAGAGAGACGTGGAAGAAAACGGAAGAAACCATCAAAATGGATAGAAGAATAACCAGAATGACAAAGGCTCAGCCAATGATCACCTCCAGGATGATCAAAGACAGTCTGGAGTTACCTGTAAGTACTGTGACAGTTAGAAGACGTCTGTGTGAAGCTAATCTATTTTCAAGAATCCCCGCAAAGTCCCTCTGTTAAAAAAAAGGCATGTGCAGAAGAGGTTACAATTTGCCAAAGAACACATCAACTGGCCTAAAGAGAAATGGAGGAACATTTTGTGGACTGATGAGAGTAAAATTGTTCTTTTTGGGTCCAAGGGCCACAGGCAGTTTGTGAGACGACCCCCAAACTCTGAATTCAAGCCACAGTACACAGTGAAGACAGTGAAGCATGGAGGTGCAAGCATCATGATATGGGCATGTTTCTCCTACTATGGTGTTGGGCCTATTTATCGCACACCAGGGATCATGGATCAGTTTGCATATGTTAAAATACTTGAAGAGGTCATGTTGCCCTATGCTGAAGAGGACATGCCCTTGAAATGGTTGTTTCAACAAGACAATGACCCAAAACACACTAGTAAACGGGCAAAGTCTTGGTTCCAAACCAACAAAATTAATGTTATGGAGTGGCCAGCCCAATCTCCAGACCTTAATCCAATTGAGAACTTGTGGGGTGATATCAAAAATGCTGTTTCTGAAGCAAAACCAAGAAATGTGAATGAATTGTGGAATGTTGTTAAAGAATCATGGAGTGGAATAACAGCTGAGAGGTGCCACAAGTTGGTTGACTCCATGCCACACAGATGTCAAGCAGTTTTAAAAAACTGTGGTCATACAACTAAATATTAGTTTAGTGATTCACAGGATTGCTAAATCCCAGAAAAAAAAAATGTTTGTACAAAATAGTTTTGAGTTTGTACAGTCAAAGGTAGACACTGCTATTTTTTTGAACACACCCCTTTCAACTAATTGCCCAATTGCACAGCCTTAAGAGCGTGCATATCATGAATGCTGGGTCTTGTTTGTTTTCTGACAATCTACTGAACCTACTGGTAACTTGTTTGCCACGTAGCAATAAAAAATATACTAAAAACCTTGATTATTCTGGTTAGTCACATTGTACTGCTATTATTTTGAACAATACTGTAGGGCACCCATTTGGCCAGCAGCGGCCCTGGATTGAATCATTACAAGTGAACATTACACTTTTGTGACACAGCCAGTTGGAATGCTGTTCGTGTGTAATTTTCGTCAACATCATTATGCTCTCCCAGTGGGCATTGCGTGCATCCCGTTTGAACAAACTCACTCCGGAGTAGCCATTTATCGACTCCCGCAGGCGGGGTTTCCTTCCTATCTTTACTTTTATCTCCTGGATGTGCTTGTAAAAGGTAGAAATATTTAAAGCTTTGAACACCATCGATGCAACTGAAGCTGCCGCCTAGCTCTTGAAATCAAAATAAAATGGATTATCATAAACAAACGATTTTGTTCATCATGTTAATTTCATATTGCGCTGGAATGGTATGTAGCTGTGCTTGTTCAAGCAATCTAAAACACTGTGCTAACATTTACCAAATGTCAGTGGACTTCCAAACGGCTGAACAGATGTGCAGAGAACAGGGCGGTCAGTTATCTGTCCAGTCAAATGGATCAGATAAAGTTGTCGACTATCTTATTGATAACCTGATCGGGGACTTTTGGTCCGGACTCCATCTACCAAGCGACAAGTGTTTAAATAATACGAGCGCATTACGCGGAGAAGAATGGACCAACTTGGAGACCGAGGAAGCGCCTTGCCTTCCACTCTGCATGTCTGTCTCCAGCGACGGAACGCGGACGCCGAGACCATGCACGGACAAACTGGATGGGTTTTTGTGTGAGGACTCTCAAGGGGATCTTTGCAAAGGACGTGCGGTCATTCTGGATAATACACGGTGCATGAATGCGCCCTGTGAACATGTATGCACTCCTGTGAAAGCCGGATATAAGTGTTCATGCATAGAGCGATTCCGTGCAAATGCTCGAGATCCACGCCGCTGTGATTTTTATTGCGCAAAGAACGTTTGTGCGGCGTTGTGTATGAGAAGCGGGTCGGCGTGCTGGTGCCCGGCTGGTTTTGTTAGAAGCGACCAAAACTGCGAAGACATAAATGAATGTGATTCTAATCACGACTGCGCACACAAGTGCATAAACACCATAGGAAGTTATAGATGTGAATGCTATGAGCCTTTCATACTCGTTAATGGATCTGAGTGCACTCGTGTTCGTAGTTTTTATAATGGTATAAAAGTATTAACAACACCGTCACCGAATTATATAGCAAGAGGGACACTGTCTACCCCAGGAGAGTTTGCTGGGCTGATAATATTCCTGGTAATGGCTGGTTTTGCTCTATTAATACTTGTGCATTATTTACGCGGTCGTAAAGCAACTGTACAGGAATGCAATCCATCAGATTCTGGCGAGTTTCAAAAAACTGTATCTAAGTAAATGGAAACTTTATATAAAGATGGTGATGTCCCTTAGTGTATCTATTATTTCATTTGTTTACTGTACACATTCTGTGAAGGATTAGATTTGATGGAATGACTGTTAAATCTCGTAATATGTTTGTGAACATATATGTAATATGCAAAGTAATGTACCCAGAATGACTTCAGTTTACAGCCAGATGAAACTGCACTATGAAAGTCATTTTCCATTTTACATAGGCGTACCTTTTCACTCAACCTGCCCTGTACGAAATACAAAGGGAAAAAGCGCTTTTTATAATTATTTAATGTATAGTTTATTTTGTTGTATACAAACTTTATTCAAATTCTAAAGTTTACATGACATTTTCAAATTTATTTTGTAGAATTCATTTAAAAAAGTGTTTATCACTATTAAAGTTTTTTTATTATTATTATTTTTTTTTTTAATGAACAATAAAACCAAAAGCTGATTTTTTTTAGGTGTACCATTCATCAGTGTTTGTATCAGTATTGTTATCAATAATCAGTAATGTTCAATCAATATTGTTTAATTTAGTGTTATACATATGTTATAACATTTAAACAGCATGTTTTCTTCTAATGTCACAAGTCATAATCTCAAGTTTACTGGGTTTTACATGATTTGATTCTTTTGTGTGCGTTTATGAAGGGTACTGTTGAGAGATTGTCTTTTGTCCATGCTAAGTTACCGTAGTTTGGGTATGCTAACCACTAGAGGGCACTGCATGATTATTATTGATGGAGTCCAACGGATGGCTTAGGCTGCTCTGTGTGGTAGTAAAATAAAGAACGCTCTTGAATAAATAGAACGAGCCGTGTCTTACCTAATAACATGACATGGTGTCAGAATTAAGTACTCCACGCCGACATTAAGAGCAAAATGGCAAAGTTTGGACCTCCCGAGCCGTTCGATTTCTCGCAGCCAGCGGAGTGGCTTACATGGCGGCAGAGATTCTCCCGGTTTAGAGTTGCATCGAAGCTGGACAAAGAGAGCAGCGAAGTGCAGGTGAACTCGCTCTTGTACTCGATGGGGAGAGATGCCGAACCTATTTACGGCTCGTTTGTGTTTCCGGCGGCAACCGAGGCCATGCCACATCCAGAGTATGAGTTTAATCTAGTGATGCAGAAGTTTGATGAACACTTTGTCCCGAAAAGAAACGTCATCCACGATCGCGCCTGTTTTCATAAGCGGAACCAAAGGGCCGGTGAGACAGTTGAAGCTTTCGTGCGGAGCCTGTACGAGCTCGCGCAGCACTGCGAGTTCGGTGCGGGGAAAGACGAGCAGATCCGCGACCGGATCGTCATCGGGATAATGGACAAAGATGTTTCGCAAAAACTCCAGCTAGAGGCGGACCTGACTCTGGAAAGAGCTATCCAGCTTGCACGGCAAAGTGAACAAGTGAAACAACAAAGTGCAGAGCGTGTGGAAACAACAGTGAATGAGGTGAGACGGAAACAGTATAATAGCACAAGGAGGAGCTATGATAAACCACGGCAGGGACAAGAACAGAAATACAGCGAGAACAAATTGAATTGTCAGAGATGCAACAGGATGCATGATAAAAAGTAAATCCCTGTCCAGCCCGTAACAAAAGGTGCAGGAAGTGCAATAAAATCGGCCATTTCGAGGCCGTGTGTAAATCCAAGATGCTGAAAGAAGTCAGAGCAGAGGCTGTTATGGATTCAGATGAGGATTCATTTTTTATTGGAGAACTATTCCTGAGAGCAACCACAAGGTCAAAACCAAACATCATTGAGGAGTCAAACGCCGATACTGACTGGGATGTAGAGCTACTTGTGAATGGCAGTCCAGTGGATTTTAAAATCGATACAGGTGCGGATACCACTGTTATGACTGAAGAGGCTTTCAGCAAATTACGTCAAAAACCAAAACTGAACAAGTCCAGGCCAACAGTGTACAGCCCAGGTGGGAAAGTCCGATGCGTGGGCAAGTTCCTTGCCACCACTACATACAAAGGTCAGAAATACCAATACTGGATTACAGTTGTTAAAGGACAGTATGTTAGTAACTTGTTGGGCAAGGCAGTGGCAAAGCATATGGGGCTGGTAGAAAGAGTCAATGCTATCACTAGTGACTTAACAAGTGATGTGTTTGGGGAAATAGGACTACTGAACTGTGAGCCTGTAAAGATCGAGCTGACTGAGGAAGCAGTCCCATATAGCGTCAACACGCCACGCAGAGTTCCGTTTCCGCTCCTTCCAAAAGTAGAGAAAGAGCTAAAGCGTATGCTGAGCCTCGAAATAATTGAGGAAGTTACAGAGCCGACAGATTGGTGTGCCCCAATGGTGCCCGCTCCAAAACGCAACAAGGACGAAGTCAGAGTGTGTGTGGATTTGAAACGCTTGAACAAGGGAGTGAAGCGTGAACGTTATATTTTGCCCACATTGGATGATATAACACCTAAGCTGGCAGGAGCCAAGGTTTTCTCCACTCTGGATGCCTCTAGCGGGTTCTGGCAAATTCCATTGGACCCGAGCTGCCAAAAATTGACAACCTTCATTACCCCAATGGGCCGGTTTTGCTTTAAACGTCTGCCATTTGGCATTACATCAGCGCCAGAGATTTTCCAGCGGCTGATGACCGACCTGCTCAAAGGCTTAGAAGGGACTGTCGTTGTAATGGATGATATCCTGGTTTATGGATCTACAAAAGAGGAACATGACCGCCATCTCGACGCGGTGTTGCGGACGGTTAAGGCGTCCGGTCTCAAGCTCAACAGGGCCAAGTGTCACTTTCGGAAGACTGAACTGCAGTTCTTTGGACACATCATTAGCGCGGATGGCGTGAAGCCTGATGAAAGCAAAGTGGAGGCTATCGCTCAGATGTCCAGCCCCTCCAACGTGGAGCAGCTGCGGCAGGTGCTTGGACTGGTTAACTATGTTGGAAAATTCCTGCCAGGCCTGTCTTCAGTGTTGCATCCACTCACTAACCTGCTCAAGAGAGAGACTGCGTGGGTTTGGGGTGAGCCTCAGGAGCAAGCATTTAACAAAGCAAAAGCAATGCTCATGGCTGCACCAGCTCTTAGTTATTACGATGCCAACAAATCAACAGTGGTCAGTGCCGACGCCAGCAGTTATGGCCTTGGAGCTGCCCTGTTGCAAGACCATGATGGAGAGTTGCGGCCCGTTGCCTTTTGCTCGCGCACCCTCACTGATGCAGAGAAGAGGTATTCGCAGATCGAAAAGGAGTGTCTGGCATCTGTCTGGGCCTGTGAACGTTTCGCCCGCTACATCCAAGGTATGGGACGAGTCCGTTTACAAACTGACCACAAGCCACTGGTGCCATTGATCAACTCATACGATCTGGACAAAACGCCACTACGATGCCAGAGACTGCTTATGCGCCTCATGCGATTCAACGTCACTGCTGAACATGTTCCCGGTAAGCAGCTAGTAGTTGCAGATACACTCTCCAGACATCCACTGAAAGACAGTTACGTGCCTGAAACAGAAACGCAAGTAAAGGCATATGTGAACACTATGGTGGCTAGCAAACCAATCAAGTCAACCAAGCTTGAGGAAATTCGCAAAGTCACACAAAGCGATGCCGAACTTCAAAAAGTAATCACATTCATCCGAAAAGGGTGGCCTCGTAGAATGACAGAGGGCTCACCACTGCGTGGATACTATGCAGCCAGAGGTCACTTATCGGAGTCGGACAGTCTGGTCCTATATCACGACCGCATAGTAGTTCCAGCAGTACTCAGAGCTGGGGTCCTGGACCAACTGCATGAAGGCCACCAGGGCCTCACCAAATGTCGGGAGCGAGCCAAGTTGACAGTTTGGTGGCCAAACATCGGAGCTCAGATCACAAACAAAGTGAAATTATGTGATTTTTGCAGAGAGCACAAACCTACACAAAGACGTGAACCGCTGGTAACCACTCCCCTGCCCAGTGGCCCATGGCAAAGGATTGCCGTTGATCTGTTTGAGTTAGAGGGTAAGACTTTTCTTGTCGCTGTCGATTATTTCTCTAGAGACATTGAGATTGCTTCCCTCACCACCATTACCAGCAAGCAAGTTATCAACAAGCTCAAGCACATTTTCGTGAGATGGGGCATCCCGCTAGAACTGGTCAGTGACAACGGGACACAGTTCACATCAGCCGAGTTCCAAGATTTCAAACAGAGGTATGGTTTCACTCACATTACCTCCAGCCCACATTATCCACAGTCGAACGGAGCTGCTGAAAGGGCTGTTCGGACTGCCAAGTACATCCTCAAGCAGCCGGACCCCTGCTTAGCCCTTATGGGTTATCGCTCTACACCAATCGCAGCAACAGGTGAAAGCCCAGCACAACTCATGACTGGTAGACAAATCCGTACTACTGTTCCTGTTCTAGAAAAGACATTGCTGCCACGTCCATTCGACCCGGATCAAGTCTGCATGAAGGACGCAACAGCAAAAAGTTCATACAGATTCTACTACAACCGCAGGCATTCGGCACGCGCGCTCCCTGAACTTCACCCTGGTCAAACTGTTAGAGTGAAGCTCGATGGCGAGAAGGGATGGACAACACCTGCCAGGGTCATCAGTAAGTCCAAGGAGCCGAGATCCTACCTCGTGGAGATGGCCAATGGAAACGTGACTCGTCGGAACAGGCGTCACCTCCAGACTGTTCCTGAGACCGAACCTCCTGCGGAACAGCAATGTGCTCAGCCTACAGTGTCTCAGCAGGACAGCAGTTCCCTACCGACAGACGAGACTGCGCCGCCGGAATCACCAGGGAGCCAGCTACCAGCAGGCCCTTCCCCAGGGTCTCCCCTTCCGCCATCTACTCCTGTGAGAAGAACTTCCAGGGGCCGTGAGATAAAGGTGCCTCTTAGGTTTCAAGACTGATGATGTTCAAAAGGGCAGAATAATCCCTTTCAGGACTGAGGGCAGTCTACCCCTGTGATGTCCTGCACCGTTCTAAGACTGTTGCTAAGACGTAATGAAAAAAAAAAAAAAAAAAAAAAAAAAAAGTTATTTGATAACAAAGTTGTTGCATTTATTTTGTTATATTATATAAGAAAATTTAAGATTTAATTAATATTGCAAAATGCAGATGTTTGGGATCTTGTTATTGCTAACTTCTAAAAGGGGAAGATGTTGAGAGATTGTCTTTTGTCCATGCTAAGTTACCGTAGTTTGGGTATGCTAACCACTAGAGGGCACTGCATGATTATTATTGATGGAGTCCAACGGATGGCTTAGGCTGCTCTGTGTGGTAGTAAAATAAAGAACGCTCTTGAATAAATAGAACGAGCCGTGTCTTACCTAATAACATGACAGGTACCCACAATCTTATCAGTTTATATGTGAAGAAATCCAACTTCTCGCAAAATGACTGTTTGACAAACTACTCAGCAAACTAATTCCTCTTACCGCTGCTTTCTGATGGTTTGAAGAACATTTACTCCGAGTCGCCCCTGTCTTTTCAAAGAATTAAACGAAGGTGAGCAAGTGTAAAAAGTGTCAAGCAAGTGTCAAAAAAGCCATTTGGAGAGGAGCGCACACAGTCAGCAGGTTTGTGGAGTAGAGGCAGGCGAAATTATAAACAAGGCTTATAATAAGTGCAACTGCGCCAAGCGCATCACACTCTTTTACTCAACCATTGGACCATGCTTCTTTTTCTACTCCGAAATTTTCCCACTAAAAGCTGCATGGATATATTTGCTTAACCTGACTGGCCTTTTTCTATGTAAACTTTTTAGAAAAAGTTAAATAAATTCACACTTGATTTAACTATTCACACTTTATATCGATGCCACTATTTGTCACATCCCTCAGGCCTTAAATGCAGTAATGCTTTAAATACATTTGTGACCTTGGACCACAAAACCAGTCATAAGGGTCCATTTATCTAAATTGAGATGTATACATCATCTGAAAGCAGAATACATGGTTTATTAGGATCGGACAATATTTGGCTGAGATACAACTATTTGAATATCTGGAATCTGATGGAGCAAAACAATCTAAATACTGAGAAAATCACCTTTGTCCAAAGTTGTCCAAATTAAGTTCTTAGCAATGCATATTACTAATCAAAAATTAACAACTTAAGACTGGTTTTGTGGTTCCTGAACAAGTTGATGCACAAAATCAGCACTCTGATAAAGTTTTATTTATTGATTTTATTTTATTTTTTCTGGTAAGAGGAATAAGAGCCTATTTGCTTGTGTAAAAATATTCATAAAAAGAAGTTTCCCTTTTTCAGCATAGTGAATTTTGAAGTTCATTTTGTGAAATCCAAATAAGCTTTACACAACTTTATTGGATTTTTTTTTCATGTCTGTTCAGAGACCCATAAACAATTATTGCACATGCACCTGTGGAACAGTCCTTAAGACACTTACTGTTTACAGGTGGCAGGTCACAGACACAATAACTTTAACATTGAAGAGACCTCTCTATTGACTCTGAAAAACCCCAGATGAAAGATGCCCGGGGTCCCCTGTAGGAACAAGCCATAGTCCTGCTGCAGGGAGGCATGTCACAGGGAAACATCTCACAGCAAGAAGTGCCAAATCTGGTTCAGTCCATGAGGATGAGATGCAACGTACTGTACTTAAAGAGACACAAGATACTCACTGCATCCATTGTGTCTTTGTTGGTGGTTTTTCAGAAATCCACTTCAGCAGTAAATAATACAATTTTGAGCAACTGGATCTTAGAAGAGCTCCAGATGTTGTATGAAAGAATCCCTAAGATACAGACCAGTGGGTCAAGGTCCAGAGAGATTTCCAATATGTTATTAATTACTTGAACAACATCAGACAAGAATGCCATAATATGAAAAGTCAAACATACGATTGAAAATATGTACCGTCTTCCATTTTACACTTACAGTAACACAAATGTATTATTCATCTTGTGTCGTTTCACTTATGAGATCTGAAGCCTGTGTATAATCTTTAATTGCATTTCAGATGCCTTATTGGTCATTAAATATCCAAAAAAAGAAAACGGCTAGCCACATGGCATTCCAATCACACATCAACCAGAGATCCCAGATCCCTTTTCCACAACTCCTTAGACCTTGAAGAATCTAACAGTGCTCCATAAAACATTTTAAAGTAAAGTACTGCACTGCTTATAAGGCATCCTCCATATGCATATTCCACATGGATTTGCTCTCAGTATAATGGAAATGAAGCAATTCGCCTGGAGGAACCTAAAAAGGGGGAACTTGGCAGGTAACATTTTTCTTTAAATCTGTCAAAATTCATAATCTCACCAAGGTCTCCAATGACAGATATTCCTTTTATCCACCCACTTCAGTCAAGGTCCCGGTTCAAGGATGCATGTGTTTCCTTGTCTATTTTCATACTCTCAGTGAGCACTGTGGCAAGAAATTTCCTCCGACAGAAAAGGCAGAGGGTTTCCAGTTACCCAGACAGCTCTGAGCCATACCTCAGACTTTGTGTAGTTTATTCTGTAACCTGAAAAGCTGCCAAATTTATTTATGATTTGAATAATTCTGTCTCTGGAAAACTCAGGACTACTTAAATACAGAAATATGTCATCCACTTATAACAATATTATGTGATCCTTTGTTCCTGCATCAATCCCCTCTATAATGGTCTCTTTTCGAATGGCCTGTGCCAAGTGCTCATTAACCGCGGGAACATATAGCAACCTTGCTCTGTTCCTCGATCTGCTCAGTGAGAAGAAAGAAGAGTGTGTGCCATTGATCAAGACAGAGGCTTGCAGTGATGCACAGAGCAGCATTACCCATTTAAAAAGATTGTTACCAAGGTTAAATTTGTTACAGAAGGTTTGATTGTTACAAAAGGTTAAAATCTGGAAAAGGTAGGGCCACTCTATCCTGTCAAAAGCCTTCTCAGCGTTGAGAGACACCACCAGTTATCACTCGGAATATTTTGTCCATGTTGTATAATGTTCAATAAGCATCGGCCTAGAGTAAATCCAGTCTAATTAGTGGAGATTATTTGAGGAATTACTGCTTCTAACCAATTAACGTTATATTAGCCTCTAACACTGAATGTGGCAAGCTGTGTCAAAAGACTGAGACAGCATTCTCAGTCAAGTAAAATAGCGACTAGAAAAAGCAAGTAAAATAGCAACTAGAAGATCTTCATATTCTTTATAGAACTCTGAAGTAAGGGCTTTAATAGATAGCTTCTTCAGTCTTGGGCTTATTAAGCATCTCTTTCTGTTCATCTAAAATTATTTTTATGTTCAGGCCACTCAAAAAACTCTCCATGACTCAGAGTCTACCTCTGACCTGTACAGCTTCTCATAGAAACTGAAACTGAAACATCACATTAACCCACTTATTACTGTAGCTATATTTTATGTCCTGGTGAGTTTTGCACATATGAAATGGCCTGAGAAGCCTATATATATATTGCTTTTGGCAGTTAGCCTCCTCTGTCTAAAAGCTAAGCTTCCCTGTTACTCATTTTATAATACTCCACACTGTACTTCGACCTGTATAATAATTCATCACGAGATAACCTACATAAAGCACCAAAGGCGGGATAATTTTGCTTTCAATACTGTCCTGTTTCCAGTGAAGAACGGATCTACAGCCGAAGTAAGATTATTATTCCATTTCTAATCAAGATCAGAGAAACTCCGACGCAATTGATTTTCGGTGTACGGCAAGAAATAATGTGTGTGTGTGAGCAGAAAACAGCGAGCACAATATTTAAAACCGCAGTTGCATCAGTAGACATTGGTTTTTAACCGAGTAAGGTAGATCAGTGACGCGCGTGACGCATTTTTCATCATCATCTCGATCATCGTACATTTAGACAGCATCGTTATGTTGCGCGAGCCTTATTCTGATCTGCCGAAGACATTTGAATAATGCATAATAATGCGTGCTGGATCTGCGACACACGCGTTCCCGAAAAGACTGATTTGGTATTTACGAACTGAAATGGGGATTTACTGGTCATCATGTTCTGCGCGTCCGCGAGGAGATTCTGCAGGGCTGAGCATCCATGATGCAATCCCAATAGATGTAATGTTTTCACGTTTTACCTAGCTTTTTGTCGTTGTCATCATAATTTCAGAGCGTTGTGACCAGATGAGTTTTATTCAGTGAAAGATGTTTCATCATGGTGATAAAGAAGGCAAGAAATCTGCATTTGGACCTCCTGTCTACGGCCGGGTTGTTCTCTCGATTATCCTCCCCCTCTTCGTCCTCCCTCCTTTTCTGGTCACCGCCTTCCCGGGTAACACAGTAGGTAAGAGATCTGCATAAAAACTGCAATTATATATTGACAGGAATATGCTGAACTTCCTTTGTGGTTGCCTGTGTAGTAGGACATGCTGAAGAACCTGGCCCATCATCTTCATTAGAGGTTCTGTTCTGTTATGCAGCCTCAGTTTCTTCATGACAGCTGCATGTTATAACATTTGGTCATGACTAAGCAGAACATTCACAGCAAGCAAGAACCACACTCATAAAACTACAGACATCATCTAGGCCCTAAACTCCATAACAACATTTTATGAAGGTGATATTTATGTAACAGTGAGTAAAAGGAACATCTCAGCAGAAAAGTGTTTTCTCACATAGAACAAAAATGCTGTATTGAGTGTAATGTTGAGAGACTGTTGTAACATGGGCTGAGTTGTAACAGTTTCACCCAATATAAATTATCTACAGGCTGAGATCACTATCATGTGCTCACCACCCTCCTGAGGGGATAGTAGTTGTAAGACCATATGTAAAAATAGAAAGGATAACAAGAAAACAGTTACATTACAAGAACGAAAGAACAAATTTCCATCTTGATTATGGATTTGATCATTATTTTGTTATCATAATGCATGTTAAGTTACTGAACTGTTACGGATGTGGAGATCAAACACTGAAATGCATGATTTGGTTCTTCCCTGTGCACTTTCAGTGGAGCAGTTCTGCAAGGATCCTGGTGTTCCTGAGCACGGAATCAGAACTCCAAGCAGCGGTTTGTTCTTTGAAGACTCAGTGGCCAGGTTTGCTTGTGTGGATGGTTATAGCTTAAAGGGGCCAGCAAAGATCATCTGCACGCGCTTCCATAATGGATCGGTAGGCTGGAAACCAAGCCTTAAACCAGTGTGCCTTTCAGAAGGTGAGGCTACTCAGTCTTAACCTTTTAACTGTCAGCATCCTGTTAGTGTACTTTAAAATCTTTTACCAAGCTCCTCCCCCTAGCAGGAAATGTCTAGTATCATAATACAAAATTTACTACAATATTTTATAATCAAAACTTTTCCTAATCTTGACAAAACACACATTGTTGGTAAGGTCTGAGACTCAAGGTTCCATATTTGGTTGTAATTTTGTTATAGAATTAATATTGCTACAGAAATGTATACATTTGTAAGTACGGAGCCCCACAAATGACATGCAGGGAAAAAAATAGCAGGCTAAATCGTGTGTGTGATTCACTATTCTCGATTTATACATTTTTCACGATTTAATAATTTGTTACCTTGGTATATAAAGTGTGCACACAATTTACTAATTTGTTCCTTCAATTTTCTAAATCATGCACACCATTTATAAATCAAGAGAACAAATTAGTAAATTGAGTGCACAATTTATAAATTCGAGGGAACAAATTAGCAAATTGAAGGAACAAAATAGTAATTGTGCGCAGGTTTTAGTACATCGATGGAATGAATTAATAAATTGTGCACACATTTTTTTTCTTGCATTTCATGTGCAGGGCTCTGTAGTGACAGAAAAAAAATGCCTAAAAAAATTGATGTAGTTTGGGTGTCAACCTGTGACTTTTTTTGATATAATCCCTAAACAAAATCAGTAATGTCGTTTTTTGTGATATCACCTTCAAATTTGGAATATAACTCATTTAGACAAACGGTTTTAATTGTTATAGCAATTTTAAAATCAAAAATATTTTGTAAAATATTCATTTTAAATTAAATGTAAAGCACATTTTCTTTACATAAAACTTAAACCTTTATAATCTTTTTACAAATAAACTGCTGATTGTCTTCTTTTGAAAAGAGATTAACTTTAGGTCTGTATTCCAAAGCATTCATGAATCACTTAATAATTTAACTTAATTTATATAACTTATAATAGCTTAATAATTTAAGTTCGGATACTACATTTTCACAGTTAAGAGGTTAAATATTTAAATTATTTATTTTTTGTTTAACTAATTGTACGAACATGTTGCAGCATTTATTTATTTATCTATCTAATCTGTCCTTCTAAGACTGTCTTCCTCCATTCATCGAGGATGCTGACATCACAAATAAAACATACAGGCCTGGCGACAGCCTCATTATTAGCTGTCATGAGGGATTTCAGATCCGATACCCTGACACGGAAACTATGGAATCAGTCTGTCAGTCCGATGGGACATGGGATAATCAGCCAACTTGTCAAGGTTTGACACCAAACCATTTTTTGACAGTTATTCAAAATAAATCTACTCTTTAACTGACTATACTTCAATAATCCAACACCACACTCCACTAAAGATCTAGGAAAGGGTTTCATGCACTGTCCTCTGTCTCCACAGGCTGCCTCCGGCCGCTGATGCCTCCACACAGTTACATGAACGTCTCAGAAACAGAGTTCTCTGTGCCTGTTGGGACTGTAGTCCACTACCAGTGTTTTCCTGGTTACAAATTGGAGGGACCTGAATTTCTGGAATGCATGTATAACCTCATCTGGTCAAACACGCCACCCCGTTGCCTTGATGTTGAGGGTAAATATCAGTATAATTTCTCAGCTTTATGTTGAAAAACCAACAGATATAACCAAAGGAGATATACTTTTGTAATTTTAATATTTTACTACCTTTAATATTATATATCTATAATACTATATTTTATAGATCAATTTTATAATTTAAAATCTTTTATAATTGCACGCTGAAAAAATCTTTTTTATTTGCATGCTGAAAACTGATTGTTGAAAAACTACTACTTGTGATTTATAGTTTATAGTAAAATCTCAAAATCTATATGTAAACATTTGAAATCTACTTTAAAAATGTAATTAAGGAAATCTGCAATCATCACCTGGAAATATTATTTAGGAGTGCCTGTAAGCAAATACAGGGGCAGATATTAAAATAAGTCTGGGAGCCAGGAAGAGGAAATGAGTTATCAGTTTAAGATGTCTTCTCTCTGTCTCTGGTGTTTTACAGCATGCTCTTTACCCCCAATGATAAAACATGGAGATTACGTGTGCCACCCACAACCATGTGACCGTTACATTCATGGGACGGTCGTAGAATACTACTGTTCTTCTGGCTACTCTCTAGCGAATGACTATAAATACATCACCTGCCAGTACGGACAATGGTTTCCACAAATGCAGGTCTACTGCATCAAAGATGGTAAATTAGCCTGCAACAGTTTCAATAAACGTTTACAAACATTTTATTTGGAACAACGTAATCTGATGAACTCTGCACGTTAACCCAAGGAATGTGCAATAAGATGTAATGTTGCCTGTTTTAATGTTTGTTATGATATTAATGGGTTAGTCATGCATATATTATATTAATGATATACATTATGTAATATATAGTATATATTAATAAACATTATTTACTGCATTACATCTATTACATCGGATTGACATGTGTTTATTTTTTCTATATTGTTACAAAAACATTCTACTTTCAACCTGTTCTCTTGGACTTTCCTGAAAAGAATGTATCACTAAAATATTTCGTGAACCTAAAACTGCCAGCGGATAAAATGTACTCAAAAAAGTTTAATGTCAATGTATTACGCCACTGTCTTCACAAAAAGTCATGAAATGATTATTTTTAGTCATCAACTTTGTTCTTGTCGTGTTGATTTATGTTCAAGTCTGTTTGAAGCAGGCTATACTAATCACTTTTGAATAGAGGCTAAACCAGCCTGCAATGACAACGGGAATTAGAAGGCAATACATGCATGTTTGGGTGGTGTAATGTTATAATAAAATGTCATTAATCACAGATTAAGGCAACCCATGTTATTTAAATGACTAAAATAATAACAATAATACACAATACTGAGCAATAATCATTTACTGAATCTGAATTATTATTATTATTTTTATGTATTATTATCTTTGGATTAATTATAATTTTTTGTTTATTTATTGTTCATCATTTTGTTGCTATTTATTTCATTATGATGAATTATTATTGCTCATATATTGTCTACTGAACATAAAATGAGCGGACAAAAACATAGTTGATGAATAAAAATAATTATTTCATGACTGTAGAAATTACTTTGTGAAGACAGTGGCATAATACATTGACATAATATGCCTTTTAGCCAAATCAAAACAGTAGTCATGTGCATGGCTAAATGTTACCCGCTGGTGGTTTTAGGTATACAACAAGTGTTTGTATTTTAAAACAATATTTTATAGAAAACCTACTATGTGCACTTTAAAAACAGCCATGGGTCAATTTTACCATGTGGCGGTTCTAGTGTTAAGATTCATATCTCGTATTCTAAAAACAACGTTAAACTCGACTGCTTTCTTCCCACAGACACAACCTGGCCTGGTTTTCAAGACTCCCTTCTAACCACATGGAAAGTAGTGGCATGCACGGCCACTAGTGTGCTGCTAGCCCTGCTCTTAGTGATCACAGGCAAGACGTTCCACTCGAAATGCAAATCCCAGCAAAGTCCAAGGTACAGCCAACATTATAATCAGACCGTGTAGCATGATCTTCTCTAAACTTGCTCGTTAAAAAATATTTCTTTCTTTTTCAGTGAAGCGCAAGCTGAGAGCCGAGATCCAAACATCTTGGTTGTAGATGGTGTGGCTGTACCTCTTCCCTCTTATGAAGAGGCTATTAGTGGTACCTACTGTCAGCCCCCAAACGATCCGCCCCCTGCTGGTCTGGGGAGCGCACAGCATTCAGAAGAACAAACCCCACCTTCATATCCCGGGCATACAGGGAGTCAGAATGGGGTGCCGTTGGACACTGGTGAGGATGAGACCTTTGATAGCATCTCGGACACATCAGAATGTTTTCAAGGCATACAGCCATCTTCCTCCCATGCTGGTGGACTCAATAACACGTCTGAGAAAACCAATGCCATCACCTCTATGGAGGAAACCGCCTCCACAAGCCCCAGCATCGACATTGCAGATGGTAAAGCTGTAGGCTGCTGCCACCTAGTGGTAGAGACACACACTGTCGAATAATATCATTTGAGACATAATTGTAATTTTGATGCACTTATTAGTGTTTTGCTTTGTGTTTTCCAGAAATTCCTCTCGTGGAGGACGGTGAAGTGGACTGCTGATCGTTACCTTTAACTAAAAATAGGATATTTGAGATTGTTTCACTCCACTGTTAGTAATTTCATCGTTAATTTCTGATTGTGTTCAACAAAATGCCACAGGCCAAATTACTGCTCATAAGGAATCATTGCACACTTATAATGAATGAGGAAGAAGAAAGGCAATAAAAAAATATAATGATCAAAAACTAAATAAACTCTCAATCCTGCTTATGAAGGAACTATGCATTAGACCATAGCATATTACTTTATTTTAACTTCCCCACAATATATAGCATCTAAGTTCTTTTGACTTTTACCCAGCAACTGGGCTGCATCCTGGTCAGCTTTCAAAGGGTATGGACTATAACAATTATGAACATTTCTTAAATAAATAATATGTTAACTTTGCATTTTAATTGATTGTGATTTAAGTTCCGTACATTCATCCAGGCTAACTGTGGACGAAACTACAAGCTAAAGGCAGGTGTACTGCAAACATTATGACAAGCTAAAAATGTTTGTAAAAAAGTTTGTTTCTAAAGTGTAGTTGCTTATTTGGGCATGTTCCCAGCTCCATAATAAGTTATCAAGCAGATATTTTCTATATGTGGTGCCGGAAGTAAAAATACAATGCAATTTCTGCATTGACATATGGGAAATAAGCCATAAAAACGTAACCATACATGGTAGACTTAAAACCAGCTACGGCTGTACTAAGCAATAGTATATGCTTATATAAACGCCAAAGGTTCATGGGGCACTTACCTTATTTTGAGATAAATGCCTTTTATTCGCGATGTCTTGGATAAGTACGTCATTACCCACAATCCTGAACAATCCTACAGTGATGCATCTGATTGGTGGAACTCGTGTAACTGTCTGGTTAAACCCCACGAAGGTCCGTGAAGACTGAAGATCATTAATAAAAAAAAAAATAATAATAAAAACCTGTGTTGCGTTTTTTGCCCGGTAGACTTATCAGTGCATTCGTGTGCTCAGTGGAAAACCACTTTAGATAGGGTCATGTAAAGGTAGTTGAGTGTAGCGTGTCCGATGGTCAGCTTGTGGGTTTTGTAAGCGCCACCATGAGGGACAAGACCTACAAAGTTTTGCAGAGAGGTTGGTAACTTTAGTTAGCATTATCGTCAACTTTAGCTAGGTTACTGTAGCCTTCATATGGTATAGAGCTCGGGCGTAGACGTCATGGAATGGTGCATTGTGGGTAACGGCGGCCATTTTAGAGGCATCGCAAAGCAGGTTTGTAATAAGATAATAGCCAGTCTCCAGAAAAAGTTATAGAACGTGACAAAAAAAGTTGCCTATACCTATACGGACAAACTTAATAATGAAGCCAAACAACGCTAATTAAAAAAAAAAGAGGTTGTAGGCGGAATCGATCCCTATGAACACATGAAAGTTTACCAAGCCTCAGTTTCCCTGATAATTTCTCCTACCGGGTCTGTGGAGTGAGCGCTTACACCTCCGATCAATTTAAAAATGTCACTTTCACTTTTTAAAAAGTCACTGGAGGCTCACCTGCAGATCATAAATGGATCTGCAAATTAAACGTGGAGAAAACAATCTTTTTCACTAAGGAAATGTTAACATTAACCAAGCATCAGTGGTGACACACACACACACACTTATCAGATTCTGCGAGTTATGAAGCTTGTCTATGCGGGTTTGTTACACTTCAGGAGTAATTACTCACCTATCATACTTGCCAAAATCCACTGTTTTCCTCCGGTAGTTCTGTAATCCGGTATAATATTGACGAACATTCACCTCAGACACAACCCACCATTCACCAAAACAAGACGCTTAACTTCCTATTTTGAAGTTCGTTCCAGTTTTTTTTTTTTTTTTTTTTTTAAACAAGTTGTTCAAATTTGTTAAATACAGTCAGCACAAAAATATCAAAAAGCAAATTAAGTTCAGGATTGGGTCAAAAGAAAATGTTTAAACAAAAAATACAGACACTAAACTGACTCCCTTACTGGCCAAAAACTAGAGAAAACGTAATGTGTTTGTGTCTGAGTTTGTGTGTGTGTATGTGAGAGAGAGAGAGAGACCATACACAACATGTCTCACCATAACTATGTATTATAATATTATCGAAGGTGATGGTTTCCCTCCGTACAGTGGCGACCCAAGCCATCTGACGCCTCTTGGTGATTTCAGACACCTTGTGTTTTTTTTCCAAGTAGGAAAATGTTGAAAACTAATGATTCACGAGGCGTTTGCCCTGTCGATCATGAAACCGATTACAGCAGTTCACAATACAGCAATACTGAACCATTTTCCAAAAAATAATAAAAATTAATGACCAAATGACCAACGTTACCTAATGCCTACTATACAGTACATCTACTTCTGTACCGCGATTCCCACAATGCATTGCGACGTGACGCAACGATCCCGACCTCTATAAGTCATATCAAGCATTTTATGATGCCACTGTCAAAACAATATTTAGCCTAGGCATACCTTTTTGACCATTTACTGAACATTTGTTCAACGACATGTGTTGACGACTGAGCGGTGATTGCAGTCAGGTAACGTACAAAGCACTGCACCATGTTGCTGTCGTTGTTGTTGACCGCTTTCAGACACGCACACAATATATAAAATGCACGATGATAAATATAAAAATCAATACACAATACCTATATAAAACACTATTTATTTACACGATTAATACTAAAAGAACTGCTATTACTGCACATTCACTTTATAAAATAAAATTTTGGGAAAAAGTTTGCGCGGCCTATTTTGGTCTATATTGATAATTTTGCCCTTCATGACAACTGTGAGGGGGGTGAATTTTTTTTTTATAACTCATCCGTTTAAATTATATTAAGCCTTAAAGTTCTGCATAATTAAGGGCGTGGCTACTTGAGTGACAGGTGGATTGCCGCTGCTGACAATGCCGTCGCACTATTTTGCCCATTTTCGATTATCCGGGAGAGTCGCGCGGTGATGCGCTGCCAAGATGGCGACGGCCCGCTCTGCACACTTTAGGCTTCAAAACCGCTATTGAGGAGTCTATGGGTGACATCACAGACACTACGTCCATAGGCGTTTCTCAATGTCAAGGATACTTCCTTGGTAGGACTGATCCTTCCAAGTCACTTCCTTCAGAGGCTAGGTGAGAGTCCTCTTTAGCATATGGAGAACCATAGACAGTAAAAGAAATGGACACAGCGACCCCATTGGAACTCAATTGAGACAAATGAAGCCCAGTTTTAGCGTTTTTTAGCACTTCCGTTTCTGTCGCGCAGACTCAAACGAAGCTTGACGACGTCAGCAACCTGTCTGACAGATGTAAATCTTCTAAGTGGCTGTGCGTGCAAACTGCCATCGTTAATCTTGCAGAGACGGCGAGCTTGAGCGGGGAGTTCTTTGTCGTGAGTGAGCAGGAGTAAGTATTCTGATTAATTATTTTGTATAGTATTTTAAAATGTAACGCCAGTACGCCATATTAAGTTAATTGCCTGTGAGCTTCTCCTCCTGTCTGTATGGTATTGCGACAGAGAGACGAGTGGTTATGACGCAATCGTTAGCCTATTTTTTACAAAAACTGTTTATACAGGGCCATAATGTAACATAGAAGGTAATGGAGCCCTTTATACATTGTCGTGTATCTTTAGAAATAAATAATGGACAAACAGAGTCTTTAAATGCCTCAGATGTAAAGTTATTCGCTGTCAAAGTGACGGCAAAATGAATGGGAGTCAATGGGAATGCTAACGCAAGTGAAGTTCTGCTAAAAGATGGCAGCCCCCACCCGACTTCAACTTCCGGTCGAGTTCCTTGCCCCTTGCGGAGAACACGTAAATGGAACAGGCTACCAAGTGCACGTAATTGCGTCATTACGTCAGTGAAAAGGTCCGTTTGAATAATGCTGTGAATGGTATCATTAAATTACTTTGGACAACTTAACTAGTTATTTATAAAAGAAATGCCGTTGACGCAACCAATTGTTAAATGACAGGTCCGGTTCAGTTAACCATTTGTATTTGTATAATTTACAATATCAGTACGGCAGTAATTTGTACTGGCATTTAAACGTCAAACTTTACTTATAATTACTACAGTTATAACAAATGTTTGGTAACGTAAATAAAAACCGTTAGCGCTCCGACTACGTTAATGTTCGACATTTTTTAATTTTTGAACTAATGTTAGATAGCAAAGCTGCGCGCATAGGATTGTGGGTGATTTGAGAGCGCGAAGAGCGCGAAGGATACACATATGCATCCTTTCCTGTGTATGGGATATTCTTCGAACGAAGGACTCAGTCCTTGGTTGAAATTCCGAGGATCCTCGACATCGGAACAGTCCTTCGACGGATGTCGATGACGTAGCATCCTCGAAATACTGGCTTCCGAGGATCCTTTCTTGACATTGAGAAACACCTCATAAACACCTCATATTTTTTTACAGTCTATGGTCGAATTCAGTGAGGCGCTCTGGTTTATGGAATGAGTAGTTCCTTTGCTCGAAATGAAAATATGTACACAGTCTTGTACCTTTTACTTTTTTGGGATTTTCTCTTAATTTTTTCACTCAAAATGATATGTTATATGCTTATGAATTCAGCCATAGCTGGTTATCTTCAGACATGCTCTAAAACTCTTTAAATACATTTTTTTCCGAAAGTCAATTGGAGAAATAAATGGGAAATTTACTTCTGGCACCATAGCTCTCTCGGGCTGTGGGCGGGACAGTGATGCTCTATATGCTGGGCCTTTTTCACAATGGAGTCAATGTAATTTGTCCCATTTCAGGTCCTGAGAGATTGTGGTGCCTATGAACCTGAATGACTGCACTGCTGTTCATGATGGTGAGTGGGGGGAGTCCTAGGGGGTTTCTCCTGAAGTCCACGATCATCTCCACTGTTTTGAGCGTATTCAGCTCCAGGTTGTTGAGACTGCACCAGACAGCCAGCTCTTTAACCTCCTGTCTATAAGCAGACTCGTCGCCATCCTGAATGAGGCCGATGAGTGCGGTGTGATCTGCAAACTACCACACTGAGCACAGGTGCCCCACAAGGTTGTGTGCTCAGCCCGCTGCTCTTCACACTGCTGACCCATGACTGTACTGCCAAATTCAGCTCCAACCACATCATTAAGTTTGCGTATGACACGGCGGTTGTAAGTCTCATCAGCAACAGCGATGAATTGCACTATAGAGAGGAACTGGGACAC
The DNA here is from genome assembly GCF_003368295.1 of Carassius auratus. Lineage (NCBI taxonomy): Eukaryota > Metazoa > Chordata > Actinopteri > Cypriniformes > Cyprinidae > Carassius > Carassius auratus. Next base: position 6,927,846 of record NC_039284.1, read on the forward strand.
CTGGCTGAATGGTGTGGCACTAATAATCTGTCCCTCAATGTGAAGAAGACAAAGAAGGTTGTCATGGACTTAAGGAGAAACTCCACTGACCATCGACAGCTCGACTGTGGAAAGTCAGCAGCACTAAATTCCTGGGGGTGCAAATCACAGATGATCTCATCTGAACCACCAACACAATGTCACTATCCAAGAAGGCACAACAGCACCTACACTTTCTCCCTCCACCCATCCGCACCACTTTCTACAGAGGAACCACTGAGAGCGTGCTGAACAGCTGCATCACTGTCTGGTACAGGAACTGTAGTGCAGCAGACCACAAGACCCTCCAGAGGACAGTGATCACAGCTGCAAAGATCATCGGTGCCCCTCTCCCCTCCATCCTGGACATTTTCCTCACACGATGATTCATCAAAGCCAACAGTATCATGACCATCACCCATCCCTCCCACAGTCTCTTCCAGCTCCTACCATCAGGAAGACAGTACAGGAGCATCAGAGCCCGATCCGCCAGACTGCTCAACAGCTTTTCCCCCAGGCTGTGAGAGCCCTGAACTCAAATCACCCATCCTCCTCTGAAACCCCCTACCTCCTGAAACATGGACCATCTCATCTCCTCCACCCCCAACCAAATCACAGAAAAACTGTCTGAAACAATCTCGTTTTTTCCCCCTCTCTCTTCTTGTGCAATTCTCCTCTATGCACAGTAGACAGTTTTCACACACACACTGCTGTGTCTACACAATCCCACTAAAGACTCAGTAATATGTAAATGTTTACATGCTCATGCACTATAAATCATCTTGCACTATTCCCCAGCCAGCTGCTTGACTTACAATGTTTCTCTTTGCACATGTACAGTATTATGGGAAGCATTTGTAGTCTATATTTTTCCTTTTTAGTCTATGTATAGGTAAACATTTATATACAGTATATTAATATTCAAAATCTGTAGGTTAGTTTGTGCATAGGTACAGTGTTTATGTTTCCCATTTGTATAGTTTGTATTTTGTTTTTAGTTTATGCATAGGCAAACATTTATATATAGTCTATTTATAGTCAGAATCTGTCAGGTTAGTTGGGTATAGGTTTATACTGTTTGTAATGTCTGTATTCATGTAACACCGTGGTCCTGATTAAAACATTCTTTCCCAATGCATTATTATATGTAGCCGCTAAACACTGTAAAAGCAGAGGTAGTTTATGTAACTGGTTGTCAAGGACAAATCAAACTCCTTGAAATCACTGAAATGGCGCTATCTACTGGATGTTTTACAAATGAACAGTGTCTGATAGTTGAAATCATTTTAATATCTTTAGAGAAATCAATAATGAAAAAACATCAATGTTTTGATTAATGACAAATACTCATGACTTTCTTATAGGAGACACAGACAGTGTTTGAATTAACATCCTGATATGAGCGATTACATGAAACCAGACCATTATACAATTTAACAATTATATCCCCAATACATAGGTCATTTCCAGGTACCTAAAATATAGAATGCTGAATATAGTAAACACAAATCACATCGTCTCATTTCACATAATATAATTAGTTCACTCAGGTTGGAGTAAATAATGACAACTTCAGTTTTGGGTAAACTATCCCTTTAACTCTGCTGAAATCTAATGGTTCTGGAATCTCCCAGACATCCCCACCATAATTCTACAGCTAATATAGAACATTTCACAAAATGTATATATTATTTTATTTTTCTTCTTCAAATTAAACTTTTATGAAAAGAATATTGATTCATTGAAGCATTAGAAGCGGTGTTTGTAAGCAATGATGCTTGCAAATTAGTCACTAGATTTAAAATAAGGTTCTCCATTCATCCAGTCTGGCCATTTCAATAGCTGATCTTATAAACAGGTTCACCCACATGAAGGACACCCGTTTTCTTGACGATGTAGTACTGTCCCAATATTGGCGCAGTTTTCTGCTTAGGGTCAGTCAGTCGATAGCTATAGTATGAAGTAAAAACAATTAAGTGATGAAAACGGAGGATGACACAATATTATGAAATGAACCTATGCACAAAGCATGTGCTTCTCACATGATTATATTTCTTGGACAAATATGAGTAAAACAATTTCTTCTGTGTGTTTTGTTTTATAGAATACTGTATTACTCTGAAACCTTTCTTGTTTATGTGCACACATAAACAAGTGTATATATACACAAAAGCCGTGAAGCTGTGTGCACATGCTCTGGGTAAATCTTAAATTAATGAGTGTAATAATTTCAGTCTGTCTACACTTACGCTTTGAGAGTGTCCAGTGGTTCTTTCCTGGTGATGATTCCAGTCTCGGGGTCAACAGTGGTTAAAACACATCTGAATATTAATGCACAGAATTAATCATTTTACTTGAAAAAAATTATGTATTAGAAAACAATGTATTTTTATGTTACCTTCCACAGCCAACGACTCTCTTCAACTCCACTTGACCAATCTGAATATGATCCCATGTGTCCTAGTTAAAGAATAACAGAGTTATATTTTACATCATAACTCATCTCACATTGCATAAGACTGTATGTTTTAGTCATACCTCTGTGAAAGCCTCACAGTCACTGACAACAATACTGGGACGAAACTGAAAGACAGTAACATCTTTATCCAGCCGGGTATTCAGGTCCCTAACAGAGGCCTCTGACATCAGCATGATGGGAGCAGCATCAGGATAGGCCACCTAAACAAATTGTGAAGAATTATTGCAAGAAACTGTAACTGGATTTTGACACGTTGAAAAGAGGTGGAAGCATATGTGAAAACTCATAAAATATATATATTTTAGAATTAAACTGACTCTCTTCTGTCGAGATCATTGTAAATCACTTTTTAAATAATAACTTCAGTTTTTAAATCTTTATTTTGAGAAACCTTTTCGTCCTCAGGAAAGAGGGGATCTTTCTCAGAAGGCCTTTGGGCCTTCAGATGAGGTTCATAATGCACCAGACGAACAGTCTTGTCAGATTCCAGGTATCGTGTGAGCCAGTTAGACACCTCGTCCCCACAGTCCCTGCCCTGAACGTCTCTGCTGAAGACTCTAGGGACACAAGCACATTTATTTTCTATTTAATCACTTAAAACGTTTGAATGCTGTCGAATTCCAGCACAAAATACCATACTAAGTGGAACGTACTGTAAAGACAGTTAGCGCAGGCAAACTTTCCAAACATAATGAGTTTGTCAAATGATTAAAAAAACAGATATATAGTTCAGAATGAAAACAAAAAGTATTTGGAAACATTCTGGTTGGTGGAAAATGTTCAAAGTTAATATATATATATATAGTTAATAATAAAAGCTAATCCACTATGACAATGAAGCCAGTTATACTATGCATGGCAAAAGCAAACAAAAAAAATGCTAAAACTTGAAACTGAAAATATTCAATAAAAGCTCATTCAAAACATGAATAAATACTATGATAATATACAAATATAAATAATTATACTAAAATAACACTGAAGCCTGTTATACTATGCTATGAAATTCAAATATTTTAATGTAAATATAAATACTTACAGGGCCATTTTATGTAAAAATAAATAAATTAATTAATTAATTAAAAAGTCCCTGCTGAAAAACACAGCTAAAGCCAGTCTATGCTGGATGGCTGGTTTGAGCTGATCTCCCAGCCTAACTAGCTAAGACCAGTCTAAGAATGGCACAAAACCCCTCTAGAACCAGTCAGCTGACCAGCTATGAGCAGGCTGGACGAGCAACTTAAACCAACTAACCAGTTTAGGCTGGATTCAGCTTGGTTTTTTCAGCAGGGGTACTTACCTGCAGTCCACAACTGCATTACTGGACTGCTGAAGAGGAACCCTCAGCTCCTCCATCTGCGGTCCACTGAGACACAGCTGGCCGTCTTCACAGCTCAAAGACACCAGCACCAGACGCGGCTGCTGTCTGGCCGTCACCATGTGTCCGTCCTCCGTGATGACCAGCCAGTGCCTGCAACAGATACACACTCTCTGTGCAGTTAACACTACAGCCAACAAGAACAGCTGTCCATGTTCTTCTGTAACACACAGATTTCAAAGAAAAAGTCTACTGGCCTACAGCGTCACAGCACGAATTATGGGCATTTGTCCCTGCGGAAGAAAAATTAAATAAATTACCTAAAATCAGCTTAAACTGGTTGACTGGTTTTCTGGTCAGCAGGCGGAGTTTGGGCCACTTCTTTAGCTGGTCAGGATGGGAGACCAGCTGAAACCACGTAAGACCAGCCAGTCAAATTAGACTGGTTTTATTTTATTTATTTATTTATTTATTTATTTATTTTTTTACAGCAGAGATGGTGCGTCTGACCCGTTGAAATATGGCTGGAACCCCTCCAAAGGATGTCAAAACAAAGACATGTTGTTACATTCAATTTTAACAGTTTTTAAAAGTTTTGGTAGCCCACAGAAGTTAGTCCGAGCGCTAAAGTAGAAAACAACATGGCAAAATCATCAAAATAGATATTCTGCCATTGTTCGTGCTATTATTTACTGGTTTAACAACAAAAAAATGGTAAAAAGCGTTTAAGCGCGTGTAAAAGCGTCGTTCGCACGAAACGGAATTCACAAACTGCGGTGCGTCATAATTATACTCAAATATTCCTTTAAAGAGACCTAATTTAATTAGCAGAGTAAATGTTTAAGCGTATACTGATTTATTTGCGTCCAAGGAAATTGTATGACTCTAAAGCAAAGGTGAAACAAAAACTCACCGATCCCGCAGCTGGCCATATTTCAGCCCCATTCTCAGACACTCTGCTGTCTCCACCAGCACTGCTTTCCCGGACTTCATAGGATGAAGCAACAGTTGAGTAACAACTCCCACTCGAGTGAACTTTTTCTCTGGACGCCTAACGTTATATTTATATACTAGACCGAGTCCGAGCAGAGCAACTGCTGTGCCTGCAGCGCACAATACTATTTCCCGATCTCGGCCGAAGATTTTCACAAGCACCCCTTTGAAGTCCATACTTAAACCTCGGCAATAATATCTTGGCTGTGATATTTCATAAGTCTGAAACGTTTTACAGCCCTCAGACTATCTGATGGAGTGTTTTTATTGCAGCCAATGAACAGGCGCGTTGCTAGCAGGTAGTTTTAAAGGAACAGTCCTCGCTTTCTTTTACACGTTTTGATTCATCAGCAGGTTTTTCAGTAAAATGTAACAAATTGATCACACTCTGAAACTATTTATTTTGGCTGTTGGCAGCTGATATGACTAAGCCTGCTTTATTTTATAACCCTCTCCCACAAAACACCTGTCATTCAGACTACATTTCACTAGCTAATAGCTAAAAATAAACAATTAAAGAGATAGTTCACCCAACATTTAACATTTTGCCATCATTTACTGTACGAATTTCTTTATGTGGAAGAATGTGGGTTACCAAACAGTTTCTGGTCACCGTTGACCTCCATAAACTGTTTGGTTACCCACTTTCTTCAAAATATCTTCAGCAGCAGCAAAATAAATAAATAATAAAAACCTTTGGACCATTGCAGGGATCATAAGTCAAAACCTAGAAATAAGTTATCATTTTAACACTTATGCTTAATGCTAACTTATTTCTATGTTTGACCTAGGAAAATAGCAAAATACATTTCCAAATATAGGAAACTAGTGCTTATATTTTTCAATATACTGCAATATATGCATTGACCATGTATGGCTATATATTGATACATACAAAAATATTTAGAAATAAAGAGAAAATAGCATTACATGTGATATTCATAAAGTTTTATCTTTTATTGTGCACATATATTGCACATACATGTTCCCAAATAAATGTGAATATGAACACACATATAGCTGGAGATCTGTTTAATGTTCTATTATTTTGGAATTGAAAAGGGTTTCTGCTAGGCCTATATCTGAGTTTTTGGGGTTACAGTTGTCCTGAAGAGTAGAGCCTGTACATCTATGTTATGAAGTGTATTACTGAATATGTGTGTGTGTGGGGGGGGGGGGGGGGGGTTAAATGCCCGAAATAAGGTCTGTGGTGAACACGAGCTCAAGATATTTTCATGTTTTATTTCATAACATAAAATACATAGGTAATGCCCTCTTGTGATTTTTTTAAAAAGCTTTTACTTGTCTTGAAAAAGACGGCTGCTAACAACTGTTTTTGAAAGGATAAAAAAAAAAAAAAAACATTAGTTTTTTTTTTTTTTTTTTTTTTACAAACTGTTGGACGGATTAAAATTATTTCCTGAATTATTTCGGAAACTATTTATTAAGTGACAGCATGTTACATATTCTACAAAAATGATTTATGATTGAACTTGGAACATATTTCTTATTAGACCCTTTACAGTATATAAACTGTGAAAGTACATCCCTTTCCATAGTTTCACAAGCATTTGACATGATCATATCAGTTTCACATGGGCAAAAATAAATCTGCTATTCTCTATATCATTATTCTACTCAGGCAAAGAGTTATATTTGCCCTGTTTTCTTTGGTAAGGACAAAAATAGAAACAAATGTACACTCTGCCCTGCCCCCGCTGACCTGCTGGCCAAAGATATTTTCTACCTTTTACATAGATGTAGATGCCAAACTAAAAAAAGTAGAAGGAAAAGCAACAGATGCAACCACCGTGGGGGGACGGGGGGCAGTGCAATACAGGCATTTGTTGTAATGACGTTCCTTCTGTCACTGTGTCATGCAGGTTTAATAGCTGTAGGCAAAGTCTTGGGCACAAAGCGCTTTCTCCTTGGCAGGATGAGAAGATGGCACACACTCCTGATCAGCAAGGCCTCTCTGAATCATGGAGGATACACAGGACATGATGTCCAGATCAGTGCTGAGAGCACTTGGAGAGTCCGTATGCGATAGCTGCTGTTTTTCCTAGAACTCTAGTTCAGACCAAGGTCATATTTACACTTTGTCTTCAAAGGAATTTTATGTGCTAAACATCAAAAGTAACTAAATACCTCAGGTTCAAGAGTCTATAAAATTTTCCGTGCCGATATGTTGAGTCTGATATCACCGTTACATAGACAACTCTGTCCTAGTTAATAAAAACAAAGTCATCTGCTCCCTGTCCAAAATACTGTTTTATCACTCTATGTGAATATACTTCAGGAGATTTCAAAAGGTCAGATTATTCTCTTAACACACTGTACAGAGCTGGGCTGAAAGCAGGAGTCATGTCGGTATGCCATCTGGATCAACAAATACCTGATAGGTGTTTCATTTGTCTGGTTACAGTAGCACTGTATATTATAGGGGACTCATTACAGTAATGGAGAGGCAATCTGGCAAAAATATCAGATCATAGAATACTTAATAAAGAGTGTCAGATGTGGTTTTCTCAACATCGCAACACTGTGAAAACTATTGATGCTTTTAATGCTTTTAGGTCTGTTTCCCTGTTATAAATCAATGCTAATTTATTTGAATTTAATTCATTTAGCCTACGTCCTCAATCAAGTTCAAATTGCAATTCTGCATTCTGTTTGCTATCTCAATTCCAAAATTCAACTCAAATTCAAGAATTGAAATTTAAAAAGGCATTATTAGTCCAATTCTGAATAACACAGAAACCTGCAATGCAAAGCCTAAAAGGAATGAATAATGACAAATTCACACCTCTGAACAAGATGAAATAACGCTGCAGATCAGACTATTTGGTCATATTTAGTAAAGAACTGTTAAATTACTCCACCCTATCAGGGTGCAAATTAACTATTTGAAGTAGAGGATCATTTGAATTCTCAAAAGAGCCATCCAAGTGTTGAATGAATATAGATGTGCTGGTGCAAAAAGACTCTTTCATCAGTCCACTTCAATCTTGTGCGGCCCGTTCAAGACTCTTCATGTGAATGCTATGAAAATAACTCATGTAACTCATTAATGATCTACAGTGACTGTATAAGAAAGTGAGGTGATTCAGACAGATCTACGTCTCTTGGAGAAGAACCTGAAAGGTGAGATGTTTCTCAGGTCAGCAGACACAGTGTTAATGGCTGAGCAGCGTTGAGGGTTACACACACAGCCTGTGGAGCCGGGTTCGAAGAAGTGGTGGGGCGATACGTCTCCTTGCTCCATTAGCGCATCGGTAAAGGACAGATCCTGTGGGAGGATCACCAACTTCTCACGGCTTTTGTACCACAGGCAAGAGCACACCGTCTGGAAGTGGAGCACCTCAGCGTAGACGCTCTTCAGCCCTCTCCTTTTATCTCGCCTAACGGCGGCTGGGCTCGGAGGCTCCGGACGCCGTGAAACCAGACCTTTTGGTTTATCTTTGGAGAGCAGCACCTTCTGCTCTGCGTCTCTTCTCTCGTCCTCGGTGTTCATCGTCATGAACCGTAGCACCACTAGATTGAGGAAAGCACCAATTACCGTGAGGCCCATCAGGATATAGACAAAACTAAAGGCCACGTAATGAGGGTCGTTCTGGAGAGCGTTGTCCTTCTGTAGGGCGACGTAGTCCCCGAATCCGATGGTGGTGAGGGTTATGAAACAGTAGTAGAAGGCATGGAAAAAGGTCCAGCCTTCGTAGTGGGAGAAGGCAGCTGCTCCTATGCACAAGGTGCTGATGCAGGAAAAGAAGCCGATGATCACCATGTTGGCCATGGAGACTTCCGGCCGCCGCAGGCTCATGCATTTCTTGGCTTTGTGCAACAGGAAGCGGACGAAGGTGTTGATACGTTCGCCCAGGCTCTGGAACATCACCAGGGTGAGGGGGATGCCCAGAAGTGCGTATCCCATGCAGAATGCTTTCCCAGCATCCGTACTCGGGGCGGCATGGCCATAACCTTGGGTAGAAGAGCAGCACAAGATGAGTGTTTCAAAAAACCCAATGTTTTCATAGATGATTTGATGCGACGTTGTATGTTTAGATGTCTGCAGACCTTAACCTTTTCAGACCTTGCATCCACTGATATTGCTCAGCTTTCACAAAATGGAACACAAAGAATTGTGGGATATCAGAGAAGGATGCATAAGGTAAACAAGCCTTTCAATGACTTCACAGTTTGTTATTGGCCAGAATCATCAAACTATTCGTCAGATACACACACCCCACTCTTATTTGTACTAGATGTTCTTTAAAATCCTGTAAATATTATTACAGACTGTCATTTCACTTAGCCATCCCAATTTTGTTATGATGATGCTGTAAATTCCCCAATGAGGGCAGACTAATACGGCATTAGCCTGGGGATTTGTTGAATCTCTGAGCATAGCTCTCAGTACTGGGGTATCAAATAGACTCATGGATCAATTTTTCAACAAGCAAAATAGGACAATGAAGTTGAAATGATTTAATAATAGTCTACTGTTATATAGCTAAAACCTTACAGGGTCTCTGTTCCTGATTTTATCTCTTAAAAGCTCTTTGTGGTCTTTGAGGGTTACAAGGAAATACAATTAGTTGTAATTGTCCTTTACAAAAGCAATGCTACATCATTGTCTTCAGGTTCTGAAAACACAGAGAGAATACATTAGCATTTTGTATGGTGCTATTCTAAAAATAACTCATGACCATTTTTGAATTTATCCACCGGAAGTAGTGACCGAAATCACCATGAACAGTAGCACAGGATTAAGCACTTCAATGATGACTGTAAATGGAGCGTTCTTCTTCATAATTTTCTGATTTATCGATCACATCCTACAATCTTACTTCATTTTATCACTTAGTCAATCGTATTGGACATATTTCACCAAGATTGAAATCTAATTTGATTGAATTAAATTTTTTATTTCATACACACAGCAAACAAGAAAATGTTAATTCTACGTTTCAGAATCGTTCTGCTAGTTGCCAGAACTTTTATGTGAAAATACAGTTTTTATAGGGATTTTTGTGACTGACTAGCTTATATATTCAGAGTTCCTATTCGTATTAATATACGTGATATTTGACCTGTTTGTTTTCTGTGCTGATAATAACAGGTGGTGCAATGGAAAACCAGATGTTGAATTTAAGTTCATCGGAATTGTCCTCTCGGCAAATAATAACAGTAGGCAATGGCCCACAAGAACACAAAACAGCATCAGTAAAACACGACACTAAAATGATGCTATCCTTTAAATAAATAATCTAATAAAAATAAAACTATATAAACAAATTTGATTGTTCGTGCAATCACATTTGAATTTTCCCTTTCCACATAAAGGCGATTTGTAGTTAAAACTTTCTGAAACTGATAAAAGTATACGTTTTGCTGTGTCTTTCGCATCTTAAGAGAATAGCTACTGTGAAACTAAAATGTTAATAAAATTAAACGAAAAAGTTTCTAAAACAAAAGTTAACTGTATTAGCTTATAGGCATCTAGAAACTATATAAAAACTATAAACATAATTTGACTAGAATGACAAATCAGTTGGAGCTGAGAAAATTACCTATGGTCGTTATCACAGTGATGGCGAAATAAAAAGACCCGGCGAACTTCCACTGTACTCCAGCTTTGTGAGGCTTCAGAAGCAACACGACCTTTTCAATCTGTTCAAAGTCAAGCCTGGTGAGATTGTATTTATGCATAAGTAGAAATTTTCGATAGTCGAGTATGCCCTTCTGGCTTTTCTCTTGCTTTGACTCGAGAGCGTCGAAGACTCCCGCTCCAATGAGTAAATAGGACAAAGTGCAGATAATTAAGGCGAGTGTCCGCACGTTTTGTCTCTTCATTTTCTCATAATCGCCTCAAAATATCCCTCAGTTTTCAAAGCTCCGGTCCGGCATGGGAACTTTCCTGATTCACGGCTTGTCATAGCTCCCTTGTAACCCCTTAGCAGCAAGAATCCAGCTGAAGGTCTTCTGAAAATCTGCCACAAGGACCGCTATTAAAAGAAGTCGTGTTTAGAGGAGCTGTTCTTTCAGCACCACCCCCAGAGACTCGTACACGCTCCTTATTTGGGCATTTGTTCCTTCCAGTAAGCTTGAGTTCACTGGTAAGCTGGGAGAACGAAGAAAGGTTTAAACTGTCCCGCGTCATCGATCATATTACATTCTAATTATTAAGTAATAATAGAATGTCACTTTTTGGAGCTGTTTAAAGGGGGGTGAAATCCTCGTTTTCACTCAATATCCTGTTAATCTTGAGTACCTATAGAGTAGTACTGCATCCTTCATATCTCCAAAAAGTCTTTAGTTTTATTATATTCATAAGAGAAAGATAGTCTGTACCGATTTTTCCCGGAAAAACATGAGCCGCTGGAGGCGTGACGTGTGGGAGGAGCTAAAGAATCACGAGCGCCAGTAGGCTTTTGCTTTGAGAGCCTTTGGAAACTGTGACATTATTACCGTGAGGGAAAAAAGATCCAAAACAAACCATGGCTAACAGTCAGATTCAGCGTATATTTATGATCCAGAATCAGATCCAGAGGCTGAAATTTAACAAGAGCAGCATCAGCAATGACGTCACCAGCTACAGCAGGACGTCTCTATGTGGTATGTACTGAAACTGTATATATTTGCTTAGCGGTTTTGGAAAATGACTAAGTTCCTCTTTATGTTGTCTTTTTTTTTTTTTTTTTTTTTTAAGCTGTACATGTGGAAAGTGCAGTTTGATGCCATCATCGCATGTTGTTTACTTGATGTGCTTACATGCCGATAGCTAAGTTAACAACACAGAGATATTTGAAGCAGTTTTACTCACCGCCTGCGGTTCCAACACACGATCGTGACCCTTTTTCGTTGGGACTGCATTATCCTTAAGAAATAAACAATGTGCAAATCCTGGGTCAAACTGGGTCTTGTTTGTAAAACAAGCATCTTCGAAATGCAGGGAACAAACAAAAACACTTGCACCACTCCGTCGATGCTCTGTAAAAATAAACTCCATCCACTGGTCCCTTAATGCTGGGTTTTTTTTTTTTTTTTTTTGTTAATCTGTGCAGGGTTGTCTTGCCCTCGCAACCAAAAGGGAGTTATTTTGCGTGAGTGAGCAGGAGTAAGTAATCTGATTCATTATTTTGTATAGTATTTTAAAATGTAACGCCAGTACGCCATATTAAGTTAATTGCCTGTGAGCTTCTCCTCCTGTCTGTACGGTAATGCGACAGAGAGTCGAGTGGTTATGACGCAATCGTTAGCCTATTTTTTACAAAAACTGTTTCTTCGGGGCCATAATGTAACATAGAAGGTAATGGAGCACTTTATACATTGTCGTGTATCTTTAGAAATAAATAATGGACAAACGAAGTCTTTAAACGCCAAAATGAATGGGAGTCAATGGGAATGCTAACGGAAGTGACGTTCTGCTACAAGATGGCAGCCCCCACCCGACTTCAACTTCCGGTCGACTTCCTTGCCGCCTGAAAAAAACTTTCCGAAACTTGTGACAAACCGGAAGGAGTATTTTTGAAACAAAAATACTCCTTCAAAATCTACAACTTATTTTTTGAAACTTTGTCGATGTTTAGCATGGGAATCCAACTCTTTAACAGTGTAAAAAACTCAGTATGCATGAAATAGCATTTCACGCCCCCCCCCCCCCCACCTTAAATACATTTGGGAAGTGCACGCTTAAAAGAAGGTTCCGATGGGCAGTTTTGAGATGCCGCAGAATATAACCTAAATAACCTTCTTCAACTATATAAAGAGCCTTTTGTTTATTTGAAAGGTTCAATAGATGTTAAAGGCTTTTCATGGAGCCACAACGAACCTTTTAAGAGTGTAGACTATTACTTTTCTATTTTATTTCTATTTTTCTTCTCTATATTACTATTACATTTTGACCCAGAAAGGATTTTCTTTTTCCAAAAAATGGACTAAAACTGACTGACTTTGCTCACATAGGTCATAATAACTTAATTTAGTGTATAGTTTTTGGAGATTTTTTTCCCCACCTTGTTACATTTGTGGTATTCCCAGTCAAAAATCACTGGCATAAAAAAAAAAAAAAAATTAAATTAAATTAAAACACACTTCTAAATATCTCAACAGGTTATATTACCGCATGTTTAAAAAAAATTTTTTGGAATTGATCAATCATAGGCCTTACTGCTCTGAACTTTTGCACCTCTTTTCTAGTAAACATTGCCAAAATGATATACAAATAATGCTTTTCTTCACTCAGTGCAAAATCAGTGCCACAAATAAATACAAAACCTTTACTGATTGAAAGGAAACAAGATGACAAAAAGTTTAGTAAGGAAATGAATCAAGGCAATCTGTAAGGAACTGAATCATAGACCAATGTCTTACCAATATCATTTGTGTTCACAACACTGCACATGTAGTCTATGGAAGATTTTTATTTGATTTCTTTTTTTTTTTATTTTTTTTTATTTTTATGAGAGGCTTTCAGGAAACTAACTAAGTCACTGTAGCTAATGATGGCTGAAACGTTTTCCAGTGGAACACAGTAATCCAGACCACTTGCACTGTTTTATTCAACCCTGCGCATATCTTAACAAACGGTTTCCAGGCTTCATAAATTGATGTCTAGCAACATAATTAACATTCTAGTCCTTGAGTAAATATCAGTGGTCCTTTTGGGCTCCTGCAGGCGCACCTTTTGCATAACAGTTTGCCTTTCACGGCCTATCTGCGCATCACTGCGAATGAAACTGTAGTTCTTTTAATGGTCAGAGCGTAAGTGGAGGACATCTGGGTAAACAGACAACGCAAACCTTTCTGCTATTCTGAACAATCAACGTGTTGTGCTCCTGTCTTTGTCAACCCGTTTCTTAGGCTGCATTTTTTTTTAAACAAACTTCAATGTAAAATAATAATAACAACAATACATTGTATGTCCCACAGTAACTGGACAGCAGATTTAATTCAAAATCATTTGTTAATATTTCAATGACAATGTACAATCTAATATAATACACAATGCAGCATTTCTTTCATCAAAAAAAAAACAAAAAAAACTTTGCATTGAAAATGCTTGACTTGTTTGTTAAGGCCACTATTTGGTCATATTCATGTTTTAGATAATTATCCATAATTCTCTATCATAATATATTTGCATTTTTCTGATACTCCTTTTTAAACATAAAAGCATGATGCTGCTCCACATTCTTTTGAATGCAAAAGATCTTAAGGTAGCACTACTTAAAAGGTTCCCATAAAAGATGACAAGCCTTTGGCACAATCAGCATAAATAAGATCTCAAGAGTGTTCTCAAGGCAGCACACACATATCATTTTAGTGCCTTGAATAAGAGTGTTTTCCATATCTTTCAGAAATGAGAACTACATTACCTGTGTAGTGTGTACAGACTGTATAAATAATCCAGTCTTTTCAACAGCAAAGATAAAGTGAGGCCATTTGTGGCAAGTTAATTGGAGAATTTATCAGCCATTACAAGGTTTCAAACTCATCTATTCTCTGCCTGGTGCTGCCAGTGCGGATCTGACGCAGCGTATTGTACTTGTCCCTCCCGGCTTTTACAATTTCTTTGTGCAGAATGTCGTTCTTAGTCTTCTTAGTGTCATCTTGGGCCTCTGCCAGCTCAGAGTTCAGGGCCTAAAAGCAATTTAGGATTACGAATTAGTCACAATGTACATACAAATGGGTCAATGGAAATATAGTTCATACTAGTGGTGTAACTGAACGCATGGATTCTTGATATGAAAGCAGTGATTTGATATAAATACATGAAGGAATCAGATAAATGTGGAATGTTGATTGTAAACAAACTGTATGAATAAATCATGTCTTTAATTGAACAGACTAATCTAATTTAGGATATAAAGGCTTAAAACTCTAAGCAAATTGTAAATCGTTGTAGTTTTCTGAGCAGAAACTGGTTAATAAATGATACAGTGAAATATAACTAACATAAACTGATCAGTCTTTAGGTGTAAAAAGAAAACTAGACTCTGTTGGAAAGATTCAATGAACCAATGAGATGAATAAAAATCCCTACTGCAAATAAGTGTTATGTGTGTATATGAAGGTGAACAAACTTAAAAAGAATAAGACAACTCTTTATTTAAATGAATCTCCTGAATGAATGATATAATTATTCAAAATCCTCAAAACATTAAACATAACCTTCATAAAAAGTGAACTTACTGAACTTCAGTGAATCACTGTACAAGTAAGTGTTATGTATGTATATGTATGTGAATGAACTGAAAATAATATAAGACCAGTTTGAATTTCAAACAACTCTCTCCTGAATCAGATAAATCATAAACCCCAAAAGCGTAACAGGCGAGTTACCATGAGCTGTTTCTGTGTGTGCTCGTTCTCCTCTGCCTCTGGGATGTGCTCCTGCTCATTACGGTGGTCCTCTATGGCCTCCACATGGAGCTCAGCACTGTAGATGCTGTTGTTCTCCTCTTGATCATCATTATAGTTCCCTAAGGGTTCCTCCATCATGGTACGGGACATGGGAGCAGCCATGGGGGCAGCAGCCACAGGGGACGACATAATGTGCTGCAAGTCCTCACAGGTCTTTTCCAGATCGTCCTGTACCTCTTCAGCCTGAGAGAATTGGAGAGGTCCATTATAAGAACAAAAATGTATCCCTATTTTCCACTTTTATGACTTATGACGGATTCAAAAATCTAAATTAACCCAAAAATTTTGACCCCATGAGTATACTGTTCAAAACTCACACTGTTCTGCCATTCACTAGCTTCTTCTTCTTTGATTCTCCTGGCTTCCTCCAGCAAGGCAGTCTCTGCATTGTATTCGTCCAGTTCTGCAGTGTATTCGTCCAGTTCTGCAGTGTATTCGTCCAGTTCTGCTGCCTATACATGTATAAAAATCAAGCTTCAGTTGACTAACAATCCATCACAGAATATGTAGATGTTCACTGTTTAAAGGGGTCATGTGATGCGATTTCAAAAGACAGTATAAGCCATTATAATCAGTAATTATGTCCCCACTGGATGAAACAAATGCCTCGTTTTTTAATGGTTTTGTCTCGTCTAGTGATGTCCGAATCGCGAACAATCTTTCTATTGAACCTGACCTGCTTAGTGTACCAGTCAAACCATTTCACCAAATCAGACTGAATCGTTTGCAACACATTGCATTACACATAATACACATAATAATGTTCTTTTTAGCAGCATCATATGACCCCTTTAAGGTGTGTTTTGTGTGTGTAAAGGTGTCCCGCGCTCACTAGCTGCTCCTGAGGTTTCATCTGGTCCTCATCTTGCCTGGCCAGTTGTTCTTCATCCATCAGCGCCTCCTGTCTCTCAGCCTCCTCCTCCACCCGCTCTCTGTCTTCCTCCAGTACACGTGGGCTCTCAAACTGCTCTTTCAGATCTGAACAATACACAAAATCAACCATAGGGAGGCAGCAGTCACTCACTTTATGTTTTTAAATATTCAACATTTAAAGATACATTTAATTAATGAAATATATACAATTCATAAATATGTCACACCACAGCACTGTCTTGTGTTTTCATTCCTCATGTTCTCTGCGTGACCTAGTTTCTGTCTCGTGTTGATTGTCTCATTATGTTCAGGTGTGTCTTGTCAATTACCCTCATTATCGTTCCCCTTATAAGTTGCATTCAGTTCAGTGTTTGGTTGTCCGGTCTCGTCGACTTGTACGTCTGTTTCTGCCGTCTCCTCATGGAGTACCCCTATGTGGATTATTAAAGACTTTGTATCGTCATCATCTTCCTCGTTTATGACCTTCTCTCCCATACATAAATATGCAATGTAATAATGCAAAGTATTATATAAATGTTTGTTTTTTTAACTATCTATCTATCCAAGAAAATATGTATTACTATATTAAAGAGATCAGATATGTAGAAACATTTCCTTGCCTCTCTCAAACGTATTGGACTGCTCTTCAAACTGGTGAAGTTTCATCCTCATCTCCTGATTCTCTCTCTCCTCCCGCTCCTTTTCTTTCTCCGTTGCCTCCATTTCCTTTTCCTCCATTTCCAACATGGCACTGGAAATAAAGTTAAAAAAAAAACAGGAAGAAAACACATTTAATTATGTACTCTTTGTGGGGGGAAATAATCTTCACAAATGGAAAAATATACAACATAAATAACACACAAAAAGACAAATCGTTTATTGGCCAGTACATTTTTTTTTAAATGAGTGATGATCTGCCCTGAGCTGGTGTCTTGCTGGTCATTGATAATGACGCTCTCTGAGCAATGAACATTGTGTCCTCACCTCTCCATCTGTCTCTGCTCTTTCTCCTCTCTGTCTTGATCCTTCATTTGCTGCACCTCAGTGGTATCAGCTTCCCTGCGCTGCAAGTAAAGTTCATGGTTTCCCTTGCACAGCTCCACGATGTGCTTGTTCATACACTGATGAGACGCACAGAACACAAAGTCCTGTAAGAACAAGAGAGAGATCAGAATGGGTCACATTTCATAATGTCGTCTGCATAAATAGGATGGTAAATATATTCCAACCAGCCTTTATGATTGAAAAAAAAAACATACATTTGAATAGACTTCTCATATGAAGAATGTTAACATTAATAACATAAAAAATATCAGGGCAGGGGGTTCAGATGTCCTAATATAATGATATAAAGAAAAAAGACTCAGAACACTTGATTGACTAGTGTGTGTGTGTGTGTGTGTGTGTGTGTGTGTGTGCTCTTGTTTTTGTGACATATCAGGACACAACTCTGTATAATGACATGGCTATGACACAGGTATTACAAGGAGAGGGTGACTTATGAGGACATAACCCATGTCCCCATTTTTCAAAACGCTTATAAACTATACAGAATGTTTTTTTTTTTTTTTTTTTTTTTTTTGAGAAAGTAAAAATGCACAAAGTACACACACACAGACACATTTATTTATTTATTTATTTATTTATTTATTTATTTATTAATTTAAGAAAATAAAGATTAAGATTTATATTCAAGGTGTTAGAAAAATACATTATTTTACTATTATAACTTGAAATAGTTACTCCACATGACAATTCTCATTTAATCATTAAATTGAAATTATAATTTTTTTAAGTATAAAAGTTTTTCAAAGCCACATGGAAACCAGCATTAATACAAAGATTTAATTTCATAATATCTCGATTTTTAAAAGACTTTTCCTTTCTTCATCTTCTAAGATGTTATTTGCCATTGGCCCACACAAACAATAATTCCAGATGAAAAAAAAGACATAAAATGATTGATGCAACTACTTACAGGAGCTTTTCTGTCAGTGGGTTTGATTATGAACTTCTTGTCATCAAATAAAACGTTGCTTATTTCACTCCAAGGGAATCCAATCTTTGGAGTCAACCTAAGTAATGAAGAACAGCCAAAATGTATTTCATGCAACTGACCGTTTTTAATTTTCTTTTTTGTGTTTCTCAATAAACATTAGAAAAATCACAGACTTTGCAGCCCATTAGTCCTTAGGTGCAAAGACCTCTCAATAAAGCACAATGTGTTAGTGTTGACTTGTTTGGCTTGTTTCATTAACCACACAATCATGAGAGCTGCCACGCTGGCACTGTTTCTAAAAAACCAAGCCCTGCTCTTAAAAATGTTTACCTCTCCTCTTTTCCATAGATGTAAAGTCCCAATGCATCTACGCCTAACCACAGGTCTGTTCCTTTCTTGTTCTTGATGTCAAAATAGTTGATGCCATACATTTCCAAATCCTGTGAGATCTTTAGATACTCCAGCATGGCATCTTCCCTGATTATGAAAAATGTAAAGAAATTATAAACTTGTGGAGCGACACGAAGGCAAGCTGAATGGCAGCATATAAGTCCAACTCACTTGAGCATGCCTCTGTGCTCCTCGTGCCAAATCTGGATCCTCTCCTCCCATTGTTCTTCAGAGAGTTCGTGCTGGTCAAGCACTCTGAAAACACAGAATATCATATCTACACACCTTCCATTTGGAAACATGAACCATGGTTTTACTACATATAAATCCTAAAAAACATGGTTATTATAGTTAAACCAAGGGAACCATAAATAAGCCATTGTTTTGCTACACTAACCATAGTTTAACTGTAGTATTTGTAGTAAAACTGTGTTTATACAAATGATAATCAATCAAAAAAAAAATACATTATTACTACTTTTACTATAATAAATCCATGGTTAATCTACGAATCATATGACTAAAGTGTTTTGACCATGTAACATAAATATATTTGGGGCCAAAATATGAATAATTTCTGTCTATTTAGAGTCTTCAGAGTTTCAGTTTTCTTTATCAGTAATTAAAAGTGGCCAAAACATGCAAATGCCGTTGCAAATTCTTTGTAGATTACGATTATTATATTCTAAAAAAAATATGTAATATGTTTTCATGCATTTCTTTTTCTGGAAACTTGTATAAATTAATAAATATATATACTTGTTACACTTGCAACTTTACGTGTTTTAAGTGATGTTAATTTTATATTGATTTTCACATGTGGTGGAATATTAAGTAGCTTCTTGTTTGTTTGTTTCTTGTAAATGTTTGTTTATGCTTTTAATAAAGCTAAATAGAAGTCTCTCAAACATACCTAAAAAGATTTTTAGATGGTTAGAAGCAGCACCAACAATAAGCATAGATAAGTGCAGATTTTTATGGTTATTTTATTTTTACATGAATATATAGCAACAATAGTGAAGTGATTTCAGTAAAATTCTGAATAAAGTACACTTTTTGTAACACGTTACTATTAAACCTAGTAAAAGTCTGTTATTTTAGCTGAATTCTGATCATTTAGTTTGGAATTACTAAATGAATACAAAACTCTGCATTCTCCTCACATGTCCAAATGATGTCAGCTTTTACATTCTTAATGAAAATATGTTTAGCCAACTTGATTATAATCTGTGTTGATTCTTTTATTTATTTTTATTTAATTGTTTTCTAATTAAGCAATTTAAAGGTACAGGTTGTAGGACATGCCACTAGAGGGCGCACTACCAAAACAATAACAATCGTGTGGTTTGATGGCGCTAAGAAGGAGCATGGAATGATGGGATTTGTTGTCTTCTACCCAACCGCTGACGGCCATCAACCAGACGGAAATATAAATCATGGATTTAACGTGAGTTCAACGATTTGCATGAGTAGGTTACATAAAAAGTCAATGCAAAGACCTGATCAGACTATGAATCAGACACGTCCTCGCGTGGGTCTAGAGACGTGATGCCCCGCGTTTGGCCTGTATGCCCCATTATACTAATCTTGTTGATCGTTATAATAGCATATGTTTTCTGTAAAGATACGAATCAAAACTACTCGCTTGTCGAGTGAATCACAAGCGAGATCGGCATCTTTCTCTAGTTGAAGTTTGTTGCGAAGCTACTTCCGCATTTGTCCTCGACACTGTTGTCATGTGGTTTCTACGTCAGTAAAGGAGGTAGCAAAGAGTAACTAACGTCATTGACAGGCGACTGCACTGCCCCGTGTCACTGTTTAGAATGGGAATTAGTAGAGATTTTGTTAGTAATCAGCTGGACAAAATATATAACACTGGCCTAGTGGGTTTTGGATATTTTACTGCAAATATCTTACAAATTGTACCTTTAAGCCAGAGTCCTCAGTTATATTCCTAGAGATCTTCAGCATGCCTTCCTGCGAGGTGCCGCACCGACCCCAATCAAAACCCCAATCTGACCCAGCTAATTAAGATCTTCAGGAACCCTTGATAATTACAAACAGGTGTGTTGGAGCAGGGCTCGAACTGAACTTTACAGGAAAGTAGACCTCCAGGAACATGAACAAGCACCACTTGCGGTATGCGAGTAATTTCTGATCACTAGAAAGCAGTGAATGAATGTTTTTTGAGTAGTCTCCACACTCACCTCTGAGGCAGGAGCCGCTCACTCGTTAGGTATCCAGGTCTGTGGGCTTCTGGTGAGTGGTCTCCAAACTTGGCCTGAACAGAATAAGAGGCCAGCAGAACGGCTGTCTCTGAGGGGCAGTAGACCTCATCGCTCAAGATGCTCTCCTTCACCTGCAGGAAGAAAAGCTTTTTCGTAATGTCCTCAATCAGCTCCTCAGACACCTCTTCAGGGTAGTACTTGACCCGAAGCTTGAACTGCAGAGGGTTTTCTTCCTTCACCTCTTGAGAGGACACCTACGGAATCAGAATGAAGAATGAATGTTGGGTTGTGGCACACAAAACTCTGCGAATGCACAAGTGGTGATCAAAGTAATATGAAATGGTAGGTAAAAAATAATTTTAGGTTCCTCCAAGAAACTATGTGTTTGCTCACAAAAGCCAGTTTTCACAAATACAAATATTCCTCCCATGTATTTTACCCCCCCCATCACTATATCCCTTTAGAGTCTCTTTATTGGGTATATAAGTGACAGACGTTTCTTTTGAATGTCGTTGGGCACATGCAATGTTACAATTTGTTTGTAACATGAACGTTTTGTATTATGGAGTATTAATATACAAAGCCAATGACTATATGGCAAAGTTCAGTACAATGCTTATTTATATATTATTATACAGTGCAGATATTTTGGTTATGATATGTATTACTATATGATGATATGTATTTGAGGTGATTCAAAGCTAGAGTGAATTTGAAAAACCTGAATTTCAGTCCCCCTACTGCATTATAAGCAACAGTCTTAATCAAATGTTGTAGGCATCCAGCAACATGTTGAATCACATGTCAGAAGGTGAGCCTTCAGAGCAGTAAATGTAAGAGTAGTAAAATAAGGCTAACACCTACATCTCCACCTATAGATAACATATACTTAGAAACATCCCTGTGCAGTTTCTAGGGTATTTTGAATGTTTGCTATGGTGGTTAAATGCTTACTCAAGTCAAAACAGCCCACTCCTACATTTATGATATTTTAGTCTATATTTAGTAGATATGAGTTGGGTGCCAGTAAATCTATGGGATTGTTTTGTCTGTTTTATCATCTTCCATGCAAAAATCATGAGCTATATCAATTCCCTCCTCATTACGCTACACAATTTATGGTATCATTCAAATCAAAGCATTGTTAATATTAAGTGGATATTTTGTTTAAGTGCAGGAAGATGTTTTAAAATATGTATATATATAAAAAATAAAAAAATAAAAATAATACCTTGTCGTCCAGGTTGAGCCATGTCAGAAAGCCTTTGGTGTCTGTGTACTGCAGGCCAAAGTAGCAGACCTCACGCAAACCCACCAACTTAACCACCTGAACAGATCAACACAGACGATAAAGTGACTAAGCCAATACTAAATGCATGAGAACAAACTGGCATACATTTAAAACATACATCTACATCTAATCACCCTTGATAAACACCATGACGTTGTGTTTTAGGTCAAGCAATGGGAGTCTCGTCTTAGTTGATTAGAATAGGTACTCTACTTAATATTTAGCTATTAGTTATTTTATTTCCCAGCATGCAGAATGAAGCTAAACATGTTTAACACCTGCTGCTAAAGTCCAGGAAGTGAAATATAACTTTTTAAATAAAGTTTTTATCATGTTTCGAATTCAGAGGCCTTTGAAATGTGTGTACGATACAGTAATCGGTATAGGGTTAAAAACTACATAAGACAGGTGATTCTTCACATCGTCTCACTGGGTTAGCTTTAACAAAAAATCATCCTGGAGGATTTCAGGAGGCTTTGGCTGTTGCTTACCTGCTCAAAGAGCTGTTTGCCTGTTGCATCCGACTGGATTGCAAATTCCAGCTCGCTGTCCATCGTGTTGACACGGACACTGATCTGCAGAGGACAAATATAAGTGAGTGTTTTTCCATCGTCACTGAATCAGACAAAAATGTGATGGTATTTGAACAGAAATGTTAAATATCCCATTAAGCAGAACAGATTTTTTTTAAAATGTTCATTTAATTAAATATTTCACACTACATTATTATTATTATTACCATTATATATTTTTTTTTATTTCACTAAAAAACTTTCACTTTGACTTTTCATTGGGAATAACCATTGAATTTATGGTGAAAATCTATTACATTTAATTAGACTTCACATGTGCTCTCACAGTCAAATGTAGATGTTTTTATTAAATAATACAATTCACTATACTTTATTTTGAAAATCAATAAACCAGTGAATATGTCCACTTTGATTCTCAATCTCAGTTTTAGTTAGAATTCACGTATAGCAATGTTAATAAAAAATTGCAATGAATTTGAAAGTACAAGGTCTCTGATCTTCTGAGTAGAGTACGGCGTTACTTCATGAAAATGAACCTTTATCAGCAAGCCCTTAGATAAGGCACAATAGGAGTTTATGACTGCTGCCACTACTCTAAATATGACAACCATACTACATGCATAATTCACATGATACATTGATTAGCACATGCTTTCAAAAATCTTTTGGGTTTTGTCTCTAAGTGACAACAAAGCTGCTTATTCCTGGCAACTTCAGCTTGTCCTTATAGAAAATAAACAGTGATCCCAATGGCAGCATGGCTGATATAATCTCTAATCTTCAAAGCTTGTCCTCTCGGTTGGGTTTGGCCTAACAATGGAAGCGACTGCGTGAGTGCTAGTGTTTAATCCAGCAGTCGCCACCTCCATGAGCAACCATCAGGACTGCAGATTTATCTAACAGGAGGAAAGACTCAAAGTACGTCATAACACAGCGTGCACGTCTCATTTGCCTGAAGGGTGCTAACACACTCCCCTCAAATCACAGATAAGTGTTTGTGCTCAAGTAATTCTTCATAGGCTTAGAGAAGCTTTAGGCTTATATTAGATTTATTAAATGCATTTGGATAATTCACAAATGGAAATGGATATGAATATTCTGGTTAACATGTATGCGTTCTTATATGCTATATCTAGTCACTATTTCTTTTTATCACCCTTTTTCTGTAGAATTTTAATGGTTTTGTAATGTTTTCAAATTAAAAATATTGTAAAAAAGCATAAGTACAAATATTCCCTGAGTCCCTTCATTAGTTCATGAAAGCTGAATAAACAATAATCATACAGTTAGGGTTTAAAGTATGTCTGTGATCATCCTGTATTGAGGATGATTTATTTTTTACAATTCAATCAATCAAATTGAAATGAAATACATATTTTCTAAAAAAGTGTATTGTTTGATAATAGACAGAGTTTTTTATTTCATTTTAACAAAATAATTCATAAATTAATACAATAATAATATGCTATTCAACCATGGGAACAAACTTAGCAATGTTTTATTACCGTATTTTTCTCTTATCTTATAGATAAGGATTATTCCATATAAAATTTTATTATGTTTTTTATTATGTTTTCAGAAATGCAAACCGTTAACAAAAATGTCTGTGAAATTAATGTCCTGGCAGAAAATGTATAGTATGTTTTATTTATTTATATTATTATTATTATTATATATTTTAGACTGCTTTCTCGTAAAGAATAAAATATACATTTCAGCATTCGCTGAAAGATCTAAAAATGTTTACAAATTATAAAGAATTTAAAAAAGTTGATGAATAAGCTGGTTTACCAGTTATCGATCTTGAATGTTGAAAGGATAATAATTAGAGTGATATTAAAACCTGTTAATCAAATACTAACGTCAAAAATATATTTACAGCAGCACAATCTGCATCTAGCTAATCTTTTACTTTCGCAGCATGAACATGCAGCATGTTCTTATCCTCATTAAGTCTAGTTAATGTATAAAGACTCATTCATGTTAACCATCAAATTAATAGTAGTATCCTTCTAAAGTTTGAGGTAATCACCACAACTTGGAATATAAAAATTATAATATAATTTCAAGAATAAACACTAATTATAGGCATAAATAACAATTACTTCTCAAAATAATAATACTATAAAGGTAATATAGCAATACATTATATATATATATATATATATATATATATATATATATATATATATATATATATATATATATATATATATACTTAAGACTCTCTTTTGTTTTAACATCATGGATTTTGTCAATCAGACCACATTACAAAACTATTAAATAAAATATGAAACTGACGTTAAGCTATGAAACTTATTTTTAATGTGGGAGTCTTTATGACAGAGGCCTGTTGTAAGACACACCTCAGAACAAGACAGGATTCAACAAATGTATCAACATTAAACATAACATTATTCTAGAAATAAGCATGGATTAATATATGGGATATTGTAGCCTAGAAAGATCATTCTCAAAATCCTTGTGTAATACAGATATTTTACATAATTGTTCCCATTAATGAAACTGTAGGCTCGTTTTTTTTCCATGTACTTAACCTTTATGTTTTTAATAAAAAGAAAAGAACTACTTGCAGGATTTGGAGGCATTGTCAGTCTTGTGTGAGGACGAGCTGAAGAAAACAAACAGAGACGCGCGCCGTGCTCGCGAGCGATCTGAACAGTGAGCACTAGACTCTTTTATGAGTCATTTTCGATTGATGGTGGCAAAGTCTCGCCCCAGCAGATACGATAAATGAGTTCACATTAGACCACTCGAGTTAAAGCGTGCCAGCAGCTGTAAATTCAACCTTTGATCGGGCTCGCCAAATGACTCCATGTTCGTTTAAGAGGACACAAGACACTGCTTTAAATCAGTGAATCAGTGAATCTTTTAGGGCGGCTACTGAATCAACATGTGACTCACTCACTGAACTGATAGTTCCATGTAAATAAATCATCGCTTCAGTATAATCATTAGACGGCTCCTACTAGATATCTCAATGCTGAATCGTTGATTCTTTTAATTTCTTGTTTAATACTGTGAAGAAGCAAAAAAATATGTATTTCTTAAATAGTTTTTGGCTCTGAAGGTGGGTCCTGACATGAAAAAGTTTGCAAACCCCTGATCTACTTCAATTACATTATCTAATTCTGTGTGTGACGTTTTGGGCTCACTGTAGACAATAGTGAATTTTTTTTAACATTATTTTTTTTGTATAAGTTGCATTTTCTTAAATTATAATAATAAAATGATTGTTAAATACTTTTTTTCTTAGTGACTCATAAAGTGTATGGCAACTTGACTTTAGCTTTATGTTGTCTTTATTTCATGCGAAGATGAGAAGACATACATATGATTTGCATTGTTTTTAAGCATGCACATTAGTTCTGCAAACATTGCACAAAAACTTAAATTCTATGTAGTGAATTTTCCTCAAAGTGCCTTTCAGTCACATTTTTGGTTTTGGGGTGCTGTAGAATCAAAGCACAGAGGGCATGAACAACACATTGTCACGAAAGACTGGACAAAAATGAAGAATCAAATTCAACATATTCAGCACAACTGAATTGCACTTGAAACCCTGAAATGTTAACGCCTCATTATGAGGTCATATGCAAAAGACATTTCCCCTCCACCAAAAAAATCAAAAACAAATAATACAAATGAACAATACATCAGACATATGTCTCTCTGAGGTCTTTCTGATTGCACCAAACTGGCATTGATGCTTCATACCCAGGTTCAGATGTGGTCCTCTGTCTCAACTTTGAGGAGAATCCACTCATACGATCACAACATGTCTCTTTATTGTCTCTTTTGTGGATATCGAAATGTTGTTTCCCAGAAGATAATCCCAATGTCTCTTCACTAGAAGATCTTGAGTAGCTGCACGTTTTCTTTGACAGACACCTGGCATCCTGTACAGTCAATGATCTACGGCTCGAGAGAGCGATGTGGGAATTGTCCTGAACGGCTTGCTGATAACTTGGAGGATTGCTTGGTATCCTGCTGTCCACCTGCTGAAAAACCTCCTGGCTACACAAGCGTCTCGGCTCCGGTTGAGGTTTCAGTACATCAGGTAGGGTCTGGCTGTGGCGTAGGGCTCTTTCGATGGCCCGTTTGGTGGAGCCGCTTCGCCCGAAGACAGTCCTGCTTCTGATGTGTGCGCTCTTCATGGATTGGGAGCGTTTTCTGGGGGTCTCTGAGCGATTCGGTGCAGGTGCCGATTGGCGGGTGGGGAATGAATGTTTGCGTTGAAGGGCTTTTCTCTGATTGCATGAAGACCCAATAAGAGGACTGTTATGGATAGAGTTCTCCGAAGAGCTGGAGAAACAACTCTCAAGTGAACTTGAAGAGTAATACGAACCGTCTTTAGAGGATGTCCTGCTCTTCCCCAAGCTGTTGCCTGCTCTAACCACAATACAGTCATCCGAGATCTGCTTTGTTAAGAGTTTGTCATAAAAGTCTGTTTCTGTCTGGCTCCTGGAGAGGGCAAGGTGCTGATGAACTCCCTCTTTGAGGTTGATTACTGGTTCTGAACGTCTGCGAATCAGTTTTTTTGTCCAAAGTTCCTCTGCGCTGGAATGTTTCTGGGATTTCTCTTCAGTGGCGGATTTGATAGAGTCCACGTCATCATCAGGGTCATTACTGTCGTACGCAGAGTCGTGACGGTGCGAAGAAATAGAGTCTGAAGGGGAAATCGAGGACAGATACTCATTAATTATCAAGTATTTTGCTTACATTTGCTTTGCTAAATATGTGCCACCGTATGTAAAGACTGCCTATACATTGGAGGAACCTGGACAGTTGGGAATTAGTAAGATTTTTTGAGGCTGTTGAAATAGCTTCCTCAATTTGAAATCAAGTGGGAATTGGATAGCCAATTGGATTTTGGAAGGTGCAACTGGACCCGCCTCTATCAAATTTTCATTGGTCAATGGATGTCTACAGTTTGTTTTAACAAATCAGCTATACAGTCCATACTGTTTTCATAGCTCTATACTTTTACTGTACGTCAACAATAATTATCTCTGTGTGTTTATTTTATTAAGAGACCATGTTAATTCTTCATCCCCATTGAAATGAATCTGCAGTAGTAACTCCAGTGCATAGGCAAAGACAAAATATTCAAAAATGTACCTTGGCTATCGCTGAGTTCATCTTCATCAGAGTCTCCAAAGAGTGTCAATGCATCCTCACCAAATATTTGAGGGCAGTTGTCAATGAGAAACTCAGTCAGTTTCGTCACCTGCAAATACAAGATACACATGAATTAATCAAAGGGCACATCAGCAACATAAAAGATCATGTGGGTTATGAAATCTCATTAAAATGGGTCAAAATAAGTCTGCATATGGAACTAGTTTTAAAGCTTTTCTTCTTGTTGTTTCAGTCACTACACTCACCTCTTCCATCTTTTCCATAGTGTCTGTTTTGAGCAAGTTGGGGGAAACACAAGTAGCCAGATTGGAGGAACTCATCTTGTTCTTATCTGCATTCTCACTTATGTGGTAGAGCAGAACCATAAAGTGCTTCAAGAGCTGAAAATTCGGCTCAGGAAGTGTGTTGATCATCCTAAAGTAAAACATGAAGGAAACCTGGTCACAATCACAGTTTATTTACCGGTACACTAAACACTTTTTATTCAAATATATAGATATAACTTACATTTTAAGTTCAGCACACTTCTGCTCTTGACCTTCCTTTTCCATTGCAGTCTTCCAGGATTTGTACTTCTCCACCATTAGCAAACAGCCAGGCAGTTGTCTAAGAAAATCCTGCAAATCAAAACACACATAATAGACAGGTGTTAATGATCAATTATGCATATTCTCGACTTTAGAATTGCTGTTAATCACATCAAATTAAATCATAGTGCACAAGGTTGTCCCTTACCTTGACAAGATCTGCAAGCAAAAAGACCGAATGCTCTTTCAGATCCACTTCTATCCCTTCGTTGAGCTGCGCCTTGATCTCTTTGAGAGCCCTGGCGTTCCCGGCCTTCCTGAACACCCCCTCAGTGGACAGACCCTTTCTCAGCAGCAATGTAAAGATATCCTGCAAAGGAAATTAAGACATTTGAAATACTAAAACCACATACACATAATACCAGATGTGTGTATGGTTTTGCATTGAAGTTCTATGGTATCACAAAATGACAATTCTTACCATAATTGCTTTGGGAGGACACCCATCTTTTTGACAGACATCAGACAAGGGTCGCCCAAACAGTGTGTTTTGGGGATGCTCCATGTTCTTTTTCTGTACTTGATGGAAGAATTTCTTCCAGCGCCTTTGGTTGATGTTTCCTGCTAAATATGAACAGACAGTATATTCTTTAAAAAGTACCAACATATGTTGATATTTTCTAATTTACAGTAAGCTGCATTTACACTTGTTTTTGTTTTGTTTGTTTGTTTAGTTTTATTTTTGTTTCTTCTTCTTCTTTTTTTTCTTCTCAACATGAAGATTCCAAAAAAACTATTAAAAAGCAATGACATTTCAAAGAACAGAAGTGAGACAGAAGTGAGACTTTCAGCTTACCATTGTGGGAGGTGTTGGTCAGATTGGCTTTAGTCTGCTGACTAAGGGAGAATCCCATATTCACTGGAACCTAATAGAAATGAAAGCAATCAATCAGATGAAGCAAAGCACTTAAGATGTATATCTAATTAAAAACAGAACTAAACATAGTAACTGGGGGATTCTGGGTTGGTGCAACAAGAGTTTAACAGAACAAATGCTTTGTAAACATCACATCTAAACCATGTCTAAGTGAGATTTATTGACATTTAACAGGTCAGGACTTTGTAGCATCCTATTGTAGGCTTTGTTCTCAACACTCAGCCTTAAAAGAATCCATAATTGCACTAATCTATCAATCAGAAGGCTTTAAGGAATGCTGTATGCGCAAGATCTTGGGATCAATACTTACATCTTTGGCTGGGATGCTGATTACGTCCATGCTGCTTTGGGTCGACGATTTGACAATAGGCTGAAGGAGAAAGAACAAAAGCCTGTCAATGGGATTTAGGGAAGTAAGTCAATTCAAATACGTAGTAATCAGTTTCCATGATGACATTAGAGACAATAGGTGTGTGAAAGTGTTTGGAGAAGGTGATAACTTACCACGCCGTGACCACTCAGCACCGTCATAGGTTTGTTGTGTTGTGATGACCAACAGATGCCGTCCTCTAGGTCAGAATACCTGATCGGTGAAAACGGGTTTATTTATTATTATAGCACTATAACAACTTAAATACAGAATGCAATGATAAAATCAAACTTTGCAAATCAACACATGAAGTTCATGGCACAAATAATGCATTAAAAAAATAAAATTAAATACATTTTAGTCTTCTAAAACATGACAGTTATTAGTAAAATATTAAGCTGTAATATAAATTACAGTAAAAAAAAATGTATGCATAAAATGTTAAACTCCATTATAGCTAACAGCTTCAAAACACTGAAAAAAATAACCAAGAACACATCACTATATTATAAAATACATGTAAATAAGTATGTTACTCACCACTCTAAAATTTTCAGTCGGGGTCAAACGGTGTGGGTGGCTGGAGAAAGCAACGATCTACATTGACTCAGGAGCAGAACAGACTCTATCAAGAGACTCGGACAGACTGAAGTGAGACAGCCCAGGCTCTACACAAAATGAAAGTGGGCGGGCAAAGGGGAAATTCTGATGTGCAATGGAGACAGGAAGCAGCATCACGGACTCCCACCATCAACACCTCTTTAGCTACAAATGGCAAGCCGTTGTGGCAGAGGGTGGAAAGTGTGATATCTACGTCACTCATGTGAGCATGAATGCAGCATGTAGCACGCGGGTGACAGAGTCTACGGCAATGAGAGAAAGTTCATATCAAATTACGTGATCAACAGGCTCAAAAACATGTATATCATGTTACATCTTTCTGTATTAGAATAAATCAGACATGGAAGTGAAGTCATAAACAATAGAGATTAATATCTTTAGATAGATAGATGCTTTATTTGTCATTTATTTGTCAAATTGTGTTTCACACGTCCACAGCTTATGGTTCAGTGCCTTGTAAAACAGTAAAACATTTTAAGAAATACTAAAACATAAATATTCTAGTAAAATTATTTAAAATACTTTAAATGTATTAAAATATAATAATAGAAAATAACCACAATAAAGTCACAAACTCTGATTTAGCAGCCTGACTGCTGTAGGAAGAAAGCTGTTTAGCAGATAAGTTGTTTTCCTCACTGCATCGATGTAAACAATCCATAAAATGGCCGTGTGTAGTCTTTCAGGATGCCACCAGCTCTCAGCACACAGTGGTCTGAGTAGAAGTCCTGTAGCTGTGGCAATGAGTCCAATAATTTTCTCAGCTGTTCTCACAGTCCGGCTGAGATTGTGTCTCTCCTCCACCGTATGCCAATCCCGGACGAGATGCAATAGGTCAACAGGCTCTCAGGTGTCCCTCTGTTAAACAGGGTCATGGCTAGTATATAGGAAGTTCCACTTTCTTCAGCCTTCGGAGAAAGTGAAGGCATTGTTGGGCCTTCTTGATGACAGCTGATGTCTTGTCGGTCAGATGGAGCGGTTTATGGTGAAGTTGGCGAACCCTCCTGAAGTCTATGACATGAGGCAGCAATCATTAACAGCTCCATTTAACTTGTTAGATAAAATGCAGGACAGTTATTCAGAGTTCTTTCTTTAGTTTCTGAAGGTTTTCTGGTAAATAGAAACATAATTGATCTTGGCCAGTGTTTACAGTAAAGGCGCTTTTACAATGATTCACTATTTTGCTGTAAATGTTAATGAGACCCAGGGGAATTTTGGTTACAAAAAGTAAACTATCATTTTGAGACTCTGAATCTGACAGTGTTTGCCGACTGACTCACTATCGTTCATGAAAACGTCCAGCCCCCATGTTTTTACATGAGATGCATAATAGGTCAATTCATTATGAAAATAAAAAAACTGCTTTGGACCAAATGGTTTTCAGCATACCCACCTACTGCTTACAGTCTCCTCAGAAATTGAGGTCACTGCCTTCTCATCAGGAGCTTTTTGATGTTTTGGAAAAGTCAATAAAAATCTATATCTGAAGTTTGAAGTTTATCTTTACTGGGCAGAACTAGATTTCTTGTCACACTTTTTATGCCAGTGAACACTTCTCATTAGGTTTGAATTATTTTATTTTTTTCTAGGCACATACCTTAGAGTTAAAAAATAGGTATTTCATAAAATAAATAAAATACACATTTTATTCATAAAGGATGCATTACTTTTACAGTATAAATAATTATGTTACAAAAGATTACTTTTTCAAATACTGTTTTTTTTTCAATCCTAAATATATATATATATATATATTAATTGAATAAACACAATTTTTTAACAGCTGTTTTCCAACTGCCTGACCCACATTAAACTTTTTTTTTAGACCAGATGACACCTGCCTGTGTGTTTCTTCAGAAATTCATAAACACATTGCATCTAGATTTCTTATTTGACACCAATATGACAGTCCGACAAGCTGAAATAACAAACTCTCTCTCTATCTCTCTCTATCAGATTCACGAGAAACATTTCTGGTCATTGAGGGCATTTCTTAAAGCTTAGACACAAACACTATAATTATGACTGAGCTGGCGTTTGAGTAAAAATGTTGTTGTGAAATGATATTTTAACGCTTAATTTGTAATATGAAACCTCTCACCACAAGCAATTTCAATTTCTAAATGAAGTGAATCACCAAACTTTCCTCTCATGTACAGTGATAGAAACCAAGAGATTTCATGCGTTTACAATTACAGACACTTCTTAAGCATTTAAAATGATTATTTAACATCATTTAATACATGTAAATGTGTCAAACAAATAAGCCTATGTCTTTTTTTTTTAATCACACCTGTAGGTGGCCACTTTGAATGACATTCAAAGCAGCCCACCGGGGAAAAACCCACGTGGGACAGTATGCATCATAATGTTTTCTATGATTGTAGGCTGAAAGACCACCAGACAACCTCAAATGTACACATGCCCACTTAAGAGTAAAGACAAAGGTCACAAACAACTATGATTCAAACTTTTGATTTGACTTTTAGATAGCTTTATTGGAAGACAATTAGTATATGCATCAAAACTCATCTTTAATGTTGAAACTGGGTTGGTCTTCGGGTTTGAAGTCTATATTGGGGCTGCCGTCCTCATTGAGAACGCGTCTGCTGGTGTATCCCACGATGGGGTATTTTACTTTGTATGTGCCCTTGAATATCTCCTCAAGAGACTGTAGTTGACTCTCAGTGA
This sequence comes from Carassius auratus, assembly GCF_003368295.1. Taxonomy (NCBI): domain Eukaryota; kingdom Metazoa; phylum Chordata; class Actinopteri; order Cypriniformes; family Cyprinidae; genus Carassius; species Carassius auratus. Next base: position 6,960,699 of record NC_039284.1, read on the forward strand.
GGTCCGTCTAACAAATAGAAATAGTGTAAAAAAGTTAGTGCAGAAAAGTCTGGTGGAATCCAATATTCAGGTTTATATTAAGAAACTGAAACGAAATGTTTTTCTTCTGTGGCACAGTTGTGAATTTGTTAAAATACCCATCTTACAGTGTCATAAGTGAGGTCTGCTGGGTCAAGGGACATTTTGGCCACAGCTCTGGTTGAGTCTTTGCCCACAAGGGCATTATAAGGTGCTCCCTTTCCATAAAACTCTGAAAATAAAAGAAACACAACAGGGTTTCCACACACTTTGAACAAGAAACGCCCCTGTCATTCTTGATTACGTAAATCTATATAGACTGCCATCACGAATTACAATTTCTAGGTGATGAAATAGAGTAGAACTTAACATAACTGCACAATTTCACTATAAGAGTTCCCATGGCTCCTGGAACTTTATGCTAAATAGCCCTGGGAATCCCAGTTTATTTTTTTCCATTGTTGGAAAGTTAGTAGCCAAGTGGTTTACACAAATAGCAAAATAAGGAACAAAGCATTTGTCTATTAAAAATTACACGGATAGATGTAGTTCCTCTAACACGTTGATAACTTCCTCTAGCACACAAAAGCCCGGAGAACGTTGTTAAATAAAACATCTAACCTTTTCCAGCTGTGACGTCAAACACAACACCTTTAATGGCCATGTAAATTGGTTGTCCTTCCTGTGGGGGTGGGGGGCGTTTAAATATCTTTAGTAAATGCAATTTGCATTTAGTATTTGAAGAAATATCGACTAGTTCAGTGTTTGTGTGACACAACACGTAGCTTACCTCGCTCCCATCGTATCTTTGCAACTCCTCCTCGGTAAACAGACGCACCGGTTTTGATGCGTGTTTTATTTTACTTTCATTTGTTGAACAAATACTTAGTAAGATGTATAATACAACAATATGTGCATAAAACATCGTGGACTGTCGTGTTGAGGTTTATATGTTGTAGGAACCGAGTCTGCGGCAGCAGTTTCCTTGTTGTCATAGGAGGGTCTGGTTTCCATTCAGCCTATTTTATGCTGATCTTGGATCAGCTTTCACAATCAGATTTGTAAATGCTTTATTTGTTTTGAAACGGATTCTGTGAGTGGTGCTTGAGGACTTAACGGTCTTACATTTTAATGTATCGTTATTTTTGGTCCGAGACTTAGATTGTAACACTGTAACTTCTGCTTCGGAATTTTCTAAACTTCCAGCCGCGAGTTTCTGTTTCTCCGTTCACGTGAGGTGGTCCGGAAGTGACGCGCACTACTGAAACTTCTCCTTTTGAGCACGGTCCTCCTCGGGACTTTAAAATAGTGCATTCCCACGGTTTCATGGGGGATTATCCACAAAGTTTTATGAATCTCTACATTTACAACAACATTGAATCTTTTTTTTTTGTTTTGTTTGTAAAGTCCATGCATTAGAAAAAAAATCCAAGCCACGTCTTATGCAGGTTATGTTTTAAAATATCTTAATATTTATATGGAAAAATGAAATAACTGAACCCCAAAACATTTTTCAACATGGAATATTGTACAACTGACATATATTTCTACCGTCAGTTTATTACTGTAGCTTATGTGCTCTATTATGCCTTTGTACATTTAGCCCGTACTCATGCAATTACAAATAAAAAATGTATGGAGCAAAAACTGTGGAATTTTATACTTCAGACAAGGCTAGCTGCTTAGGATGTCATGTAAGCCTTCTTTCCGTTTATATGGTAATTGTTTTAGTCCTATACAAAAGCTGTGAAATTCATGGCTTAATCATCCTTACATTTCATTTCTTAAACTGATTTATACTTAAAATATAAGTGTAAAATGTTGTCACAAATGGTGTGCCCAGTGTTTAAGTGATAGGCTATATATATATATATATATATATATATATATATATATATATATATATATATATATATATACACACACACACACACTTGTTTTAATGCTAACCTGGAAGTGTAATTAACCTTCGTCTCATAATAATCTTTTGAATCGTTCGTCAAAAAGATTCATTAAGATTCGTTCAGTAACTTTTAAGGACTTAAGTTGAATCACTGAATCAGTAATTCAAACGATTGATTAAAACACCGATTTGTTCACTAACGAGACAAGCCTTCTATCATTCATTAAAATTGGCTAAGCATCATTGTTTCCCCACACATCTTTTCATCCAATATATAAGCTGTGCATGACTTTTATCAAGCTACAAAACAACCACGATAATAGTCCAAACAAATGAAGCTTTTAATTAGCATCCTTACGTCATGTCAATTGTGTGTTGTTCTTACACAATTAACTCCTTTCTGTCCTCGTGTAACTGTCTGAATCACATGACTTCGCGACTCCTTCACTAAAAGGGGCGTATTTCTTTAAAAGTTTCAACCAATGAAATGCTCCGTCACAGCTCGCTGTCGAATGCTATTGGCTCACGCCATTGTCAGTCCTTCATGACATTACAGTCACGCGAAAGTGAATGACAACGGTTCATTCACTCTTAAAACATACAGAAGTTGTCTCTGCGTAAAAAAATAAAATATATAATTAAAAGTTTCCCAGCTCTGATGTAAAAATACCTATCTTTGTTTATGCAAGTAAGAACTGTCCTCTCATTAAAGGATATGTATATTAATTGTTATTATAATATACGACAGTGTGATTTTAATCATAAGAGAAAACATTAAGGGGAAACCAAATGCGAAAGAAATTAGCGAAACAGAACCTATGGAAGATTCTGAGTAACGTTAAACTTTAAAGAAAAAGATCAAGGATTGTATCCCAAGCCCTCCCCAAACTAACTGTGATGTCACGCTTGGCATGTTTTTTGGCCATTTTTCTGTGCCTCGTTCCAGCTCCTCGGGACGATCCGTAAGAAATGAACCTGGATCCTGCTCCTGAAAGTTGATGGCAAATTTTAAATGCCCCAAATATTCGGAGGCGAAGCAGAATGCTGAGGAGAGACACATCTCGATCTTATCAGGAGGTAATGAAACTGAAGTGTGAAATGCGGTTAGATCCTGCAGGACTCATATCATCGGGGTTTCTGCTTGCGATCGTAGTAACGCAGAAAGTGCGTATGAACATCTGCAGTCATGTGATAACAGCTGACCGCAGCTCTTCATTTCAACAGCAACCGGGCGTAGAGCGAAATATTATCATATATATTTATATATGTCTATACATTTTTAATGTAACTTGTTGCATTGTAGTTTAACGGTGAAGACTGTGCTGGGCCACTTGGGTCTTACCAGAACAATGATGTTTCTGAAGTGGAGCAAGATCAAGCCAGCTGTGACCCTTCACCAGGTCTGAAATTATTTCCTAAAAATATGACAGTAATAAATACAAGTTTCTGTTTATGTAGATCTAGATTTTAATGTAGATTTATGTATGCAGACAGAAAACCTATGGTTATATTTTGAGATATTTTGCTGATTATTGATTGATTGATTTATATTGCATGCATTAATATATTCATATCATCATCTTCAGGAGTTAATTTGCCAGTTGGATTGTATGATACACTTTGTATCAAGCTGCTGAAATAAAAGAAAACTGCCAGCAGAATAATCACAAAATAAACCGCTTTCACCTAACTGCATCTGTATGTTTGTTTTTTCCTCCTTTTCTCAGACTGCTATACTTATGTTGTGTGATGGTTTAGTTGGTGCAATTGAGTTTTCTAAATTAAGATATTCATTTATTTTTACAATCTCAGAAGGTTAATTTGCAAAGATAGATATTTTCTAGAAAAAAATGTCCCTTTCTGTGACAATAAAGTCTGTATTTATTTATTTATTTGAATGCATTTATTGTGTGTTTTATTAAAGACATGGCTTTAAAATAAACTTGTATTAAATGTTGCAGATGAGGACATTGTGGACAACAATGTAATGCCCACTGGTTTCAACAAAGCGTGCCTGAAGAATGTTTTCACAGTCATCCTTGTCCTCATTTATTTGCTGCTCACTACGGTCGCTGTGTTCTTGGCCTACCAAACCATTTCAGACTTCATGGAGAAGCTCAACCATCCAGTCATGTCTGTTTCATACAAAGAGGTTGAGGAGTTTACTGCACCAGGTGAGCTATAATACACTGTTATTAATGGTATCTCTCAGTATCTATATTTACAGTATTTTTCACGATTCTTTTGCAAACAGGAATAGCTTTGTATCCTGGGAAGGCACAGTTATTAAGCTGCGTTCATCATTATCATGACAACATTCCACCTCTTGTTGCATTGGGCATACTAGAGGAGAGAAAATGTATAAAAGAGGAGGTTATTTACCACGGGCCATATTCAAACCAGACACAAGTATGTTTTAGATCTTCCTTGCATGTATTTAAAATAAATTGTGCTATAAATAATCATTTATGTAACATGTCTGTGGCAGAAGCGAGCCATAGTTGTCAGAGGGCCGACTGATGTGAGGAACCGAGAACTTATATTCCTCCAGTTCAGCCGGAATGAAACGGAAGAGGACTTCAGCGCAATCAGTTACATGATTTTTGCCAAATTTAGTGACATGCTTGAAAGGTACAGCTATATTGAAACGTCTACCATGACTCAGATTTGTTTTCCTGTTTGTGTAAAATCATTTTTTTTCTTACCAGCTCAGATAAAGCTGCTTTTATGATGGACTGTGAAAGGAATTACTCAATGTGGACCTTTTCTGGAGGCTTTCGGACATGGGTCAAAATGTCTTTGGTCAAGACGTCAGGCAGAGGAAATGAATCAGTTGAATTTAGACAGGAGGTAATATATTATTTATAGGATTATTTACCAGTCTTTGTCAACTTCAGCATAATAGTCAGATTCATAACCACCATAGAACATGTAGAGATCATGCTCTTCATAATTATCAGATTAGTGGTCAACCAATTTAGGTTTTTTAGTAGCTAATTCTTAATCTGATCCACAAATACTGAATATTTGGTAAATTTTCCATATTTATTTCAGTCCAGTGTTGTGAAGTACATCGACAAGAGGCCACCACAAGAGCAAGCCAATGAGCTTTTCTTTGTTGTGTTTCAATGGCGAGATCCATTTATACAGCAAGTAAAAGATGTAAGTGAGCATGTTATTAAATATTAAACTGCTTATCAAATTGTCTGAACGTTTATATCCAATGCTTTACAGAGGGTCTAATTAATTGTGCCTTATGTTTTTGAACAGATAGTCACAGCAAACCCATGGAACACCATAGCCATATTGTGTGGCGTCTTCATGGCTCTGTTTAAAGCAGCAGACTTTGCCAAACTCAGCATTAAGTGGACAATCAAAATTCGTAAAAGACACTTGAGGGCAAAAATAAGAGAACTGAACCAAATAAGCTAATTCTTTTCTGATTCATCATATCTTAATTTTTTTTAATTATGATCATCAAACACTTTGAGCTTTCTGAAAGCTTTTTTCAGAGCAAATAGTCTATTACGCTTTCATGAGAATTGTGCTAATGTTGTATTGTACATTTTGTTTTAACTGGATAATAGATTTTAACTTGAAATCGTAAAGTAACAACTTATAGTGAACAGTGAATGCTGAGGCAAATTGTATTCATGAAGTTGCTACACTGACATATTAACTATTTGAACCCGTTTTATGTGAGATTAAGCTAGTTAAAATGATGACTAAGAAGAGACTTTGCTGCAACAAAAAAAGACAAGGACCTTTGGTTATGGTGGATTTCTCAACAATAACCAACTCCTGCAGGGCATACAGTGACATCAAAGTTTTGTAAAGCTGAGGATCTTGTCTTACTGCTGTTTTCTTTCTTGCTAGCAATGTGAATGAGATAAGTTTTGTTAATATGACACATGTTGAATGAACATATATCAATCCAATTAAATTATTTAATTGACTTAAAAACGTTGAAAACATGAATTTTTTTTTTTAACCACGCTTACAAAGCAAGTTGAACTTTAGGCCTATTTCAGTTATTTTTTATCCATTGTCATGGTACCATTATAGTTCTTTCTAATGATAAAAATAAGTTTTGTTTTCACGTGATGTAAATACATCTGTCTTTCTTTTTTTTTTCTTTTTTGATTTCTGTTAAAACTGATGTTGCCTCAAGGACTAAACATGTTATATTGTTTAAAATATTGTTATTGTATGTTTTGGGATATTTGGGGAAATGCATAATTCCAAGTAGTTATTACAGTACATTCCAATTACATTTCAAGCTATTATTTTATTATTATTAATATTATTTTTAAACCATATTACCTGAATTCTCAATTGAATGCAGCTGAATCATGAATTATTATGGGGGATAAGAAAATTTTGGTTTTGATTAATTTAAATACAAGTAATCTCATAATTATTTTGTGGCACTAATGAATAGTTCAATAAGAATTAATACATGGAATTGATGTTAATAGCATTAAAATTCTGCAGCAGAGTTATGATATTTCTGATAATTATTTAGGCTTGTGTGTACTCCAAATGGCTAAAGCTGCAAACTTGACTCCTTCCATCATTTCTACAGAAAAATACCATTAGCCATTAGCATTAAGAAAAACTTGATGTTGTAACAGAAACTATGGACTCTCTTTTCTAGACCTTTTTTATATGGTTGCTCCTTTACACTTAAAGAAGTGTAAAGAAAACAGTCCAACACCGTGGTATAATGAGCATACTCACAGGCAGCTTGGAAAATGGTGCACAGCTGGAAGAAAACAAAATTGGAGGTATTCCATATTGCATGTAGTGCAAGTACTTCTACTTATGGAAAAGCTCTTAAAAAGCTAGATCTGCTTACTTTTCATCTCTTTTAGAAGAAAGAAACCGATACTATCAGAGATAAAATGTAATTTTTGATCCTAGAAAATTACAGGACAATCTCAAATCTCCCTTTTCTGTCAAAAATACTAAAAAAGACAGTATCCTCTCAGTTGTGTTCCTTCTTGGAAATAAATGATATCTGTGAGGAATTCCAGTCAGGATTTAGACTGCATCATTGTATGGAGACTGCTCTCATCAGAGTTACAAATGACCTGCTCTTATCATTTGATTGTGGTTGTATGGCTCCATTAATGCTACTGGATCTTAGTGCTGCGTTTGACACTACCGACTACAACATTCTTTTGAGTAGACCATAAAATTTGGTTTTCATTAGTGGAATTGCATTTGCATGTTTCAAATCTTACTTATCTGACCGTCTTCAATTCGTAGCAGTGAATGATGAGATATCATATCGATTGCAAGTACAGTATGGAGTACCACAAGGCTCAGAACTATGACCGCTGATTTTCACCCTTGACATGTTACCCTTAGGAGATACCATCAGGAAACCTGGTTTTAGCTTTCAATGTTATGCTGATGATACTCTGCTCTTTGTTTTTTTGCAGTCTTGATGAAACATACCAATTACCAAAACTAACAGAATGCATAGTTGATGACTTATAATTTCCTACTGCTAAATTCTGAAGAAAAAAAAACTAACAAAAAACAAAAAACAGATGTGTTCAATATCGGACCAAAAACCACAGCATTTAATAATCTAGAAACACTTTCTAACACTTGATGGCTGCTTTGTCAATTCTTCATCATCAGTTAGAAACCTATGTGTGCTATTTAACAGCAATTTTCCTTTGAAAACCATGTTTCTAGCATTTGAAAACCATTTTTTCCATCTTAAAAATGTATCATACATTCATAATATTACAACCTATGCTCTTAATGTTAAATGCAGAAACATTAATTCATGTGTTCATTCAAGGTTAGATTATTGTAATGCTTTATAGGGTGGTTGCTCTGCACACTTAATAAGCAAACCCAAGTTGCTCCAAAGCAGCAGCAGCTAAAGTTCTTACTTTAAACAGGAAGTGTGACCATATTAGCCCGGTTCTGTCAACTCTGTACTGGCTTCCTATTTAAGGTTGAAAGGATTTTTTTAAATCTTGCTAATTACTTATAAAGCCCTGAATAGTTTAGCGACTCCATACTTGAGTGAGCTTATATCACATTATAGTCCTTTACATCCTTTGCCTATTTAGTGCCCAAATTCTGGATCTATCTACCTAACTTTGTTCGGGAGGCAGACACACTCTGTCAGGTTTAATTTACAGTAGATTAAAGACCCATCTCTTTAATCTGGTTTACACATAAAACACTGTACCATTTCTATATTTCAATTCCGTTAAATGATTTTTATGCTGCATTAATTAGGTCAAACAGAACCGGGAACACTTCCCAAAACACCCAATGTACTTGCTACATCATGGCATCTACGCTAATATTAATCTGTCTCATGCTTATTCTGAGGTCACTGTAGCCACTAGATCCAGTCTGTTTCCGTTTCCAGACCAGATGGTGGATCAGCACCTAGAGATGACCTCTACAACCCTGAATGTTAGCAGAGACAATGTCAACTAGATGAGGTCGAGAGACAGATACCCTGCAAAGACCTTGTCAACTAGATGGCCATCGGGACAAGACAAGGGGAACCAGACAAGTCCTCTGCGCAATCTGACCTGTGTTGCAACATGGAATAAAACCATATCATGCTGGTTTCATCTGGCCAGAGGATATATTTAATAATTTAATACAGTTTGCTAGTTTGCAGTTTGACTTATCCTCTTTTAAAGACTGTTCAGAAAACACACACAGACACACACACACACACAAAAAGCACATTGTATTGAGGTGGTTCATCATATGTGAAACAACATAAATAATACTATTTGTCACAAACAGCAGCTTTTTATGTAACTTCTGAGTGTTTTCTTTAAAATAATATACAGATATTGCATTATTCCCCACAGCAGGTATGTACAGTATAGGAACATTTCATATTTGTGTAGGTGGAAATTGTATACAAAAAGGGTATTATTCCTTTCTTCAGTTGGAATGGAATAACTTTTGCATAGATTATGATAGAAACACATTTCCTTTTTCCTCTATTAGCTGACATGTGCTGGAAACACATAAAATAGGTCTGAAGCTGCTAGGCCATTCATTGCCTGAGCTATACTATTTCAAACTTCAGTTTATACAAATAAAACAAAAAAAGCGCCTTGTTTTTTCCCCTATTTATTATAACACAGACAGCACATTCATTTTTATCAATTTCAACAGTGTTTTATGTAATTTCAAAGGGTTTCCTTTAAAATGATACCAAACTTCGCGTGTTTACACTTCTGCATTGTAGGAATGGGAAGCTGTCTAAATTAGGTAGGAAAATGGAAAACGGAAATCCCCAAAATAGCATTTGAGCTTAACAGGTTTAAGTTTATAATAATAATTTGTGGCCAGTTGCATAAACTGTTAAGACTAGTTTTAGGAGTAAGTCATCTTTTTTTTTTCTTTTTTTCAACAATGGGTCATAACTTTTTAGAAACCAGTTATGCTACATAAAAAGTTAGATTTGTCTAATTTGAATCCAAAATGTAAGACTGATTCCCACTAGGTTAAATGCTTAATTAAAATAGAGGCTAAGTTCATGCAACTGGCCCTAGGACCAACCATTTCTATATCCATATGAGGACTCTCTTTATTTAAAAAAATACAAATAAAGTAAAGAAAGTATGCTGATTATGTAATACTTGCTTTATTGAATATTAAAGGAGCACATTTGTTATTGAGCTTTGTTTTTTAATTTTTTTTACTTACGCAGACCGTTATTTTAATGACTTTTACGCTACAATGTTGACGGCCATTTTGAAGCGAATCTGTTGTTTCCTTTTTCAGAGTAGCAATAGTAACGTTACCTCCATAAAGGAACTAAGCGTGGATTATCAACAGAAATATTGTCTTTATGTGGAATTTGGAAGAAATGCATTCTCTGCCTGAATTAAGAGGTATACATGAAACCGGATTTTTCTTTTATCCACGTTGTTTTGTCGCTTACTTTATTTAATTTTCAGTCCATGCAATGTGTTAGCATTCATGCTAAACATCTGCACATGAGCAACACCGCTGCATGTTAAAACACTGTGCATATTTAAAACTTTCTTTTTGTTTTGTTTTACATCCTTCAGCAGTTTAATCTCATGTCAGCTCACAGTAGTACTTTGTTTATTGACGTTAGCAGAGTTGGCCTTAGAAATGCATTAACCAGTGAACGAAGTAACAAACAATTCACTGCAGGAAGGAGTTGTCCTCACAGTTTGCCTTGCTCATCTAATGATAGATTTCAGTAACTCAGACGTGGTTATTAACCTTCAGTCTGTTTTATGCTCCACCCTGTTATCATATCACGAGCTGTTTCGCGTTTTAGAGGGAATCAGATTTCCGTTGTTGAACAGTTTTTGAAGAGGACATGCACACTAACCTGTGGTTGAGAGCTGTTTAAAGCATTATTCGGTGGCTAAACTAATGGAAAATTACTCCGATGATGTTTCTGACAGCACTGAGCTTGTGCCATTTTTAAATGGTGGATGTTAAATCTTTCCACTCTGGTGCAGACGAATGTCTTGCGATTTTTTTTTCCCGGGTACTCATTCTTTGAAAGAACGCCAGTTCATAGTCATATATCTTAAAATGTGAGTTCCCAGCTTTATTCATGAAATACAGAAACCAAATTTACAAGGTTATCTTGGACTCCTTGAAGCAAAGTTATAGTTTCTAAATGTGATTATATATATATATATATATATATATATATATATATATATATATATATATATATATATATATATATATATATATATATATATATATATATATATATAATACCTTAATTGGATACTCCAATCCCAAAATAATAATAATACTAATATTTTTTTTTTCTTTCTTTCTGCAGATGAACACACAATTGAACATGTTTAGAAAAATAATCCATCTCTGTTAGTCCATATAATGCAAATGGATGGTGTCTTCAAAGTTGATGCTTCAAAAGCCTCTCAAAGTAAATACAACTGTGATCCAGTTGATGAATCAATGTCTTCTGAAGTGAAACAACAGGTGTGTGTGTGTGTGTGTGTGTGTGTGTGTATTTGTGTTTGTTTGTTTGTGTGTGTGTGTTTGTATTTGTTTGTGAGGGAAAAATACTAATGTTTGAAACTTACACAAACCCTTTCTTATGGCCGACTGTTCATGAGAGTGTCGTGAAACGCTACATTGATTGAAAGGTTTTGCACAAGCTTCACAACATTCTTACACCACATTATGAATGCACATGTGATATTTGGCCAGAAACTCTGGTTTAAGGTTAATAATAATAAAGTTCTTTAAAATATTAGTTTTTCTTGCACACTTATCGTTTTTCTTCAGAAGACGTTCATTCCTCAATTGGGGCTGTAAAAAAAAAAAAAGAAATATAACTGTGGGACTTTAATTTGCATATGCATCTTCTGTTTTGGGTGGAGTATCCCTTTAATACCTTAATCCCTCCCTGCTGTGTAGGAACCGTTTTTTTTTTTTCAAACTTTGTTTGAGAATTGAATATGCCAAGACATGACCCTGCAGTGTTTTTGTGCTTGACTTGTGTGCTGCACTCTCAGCTTGCTGCATGACTTGAGTGCTGTCCCCGGTTCGTGTCCTCTGGCATCCTGCCGTGGAGCCAGATACACTGACCCTCATTCCTTCCTTATGAAGTTTGTCCAGCCTCGTGCATTGCTGACACCACACGATCTAATGTAAGGTTAGGCAAACCCTTATACAAGCCTCTTCAGTATGAAATAAACAAGAAAGTTTAGTCATCTTTGAGCTATGGCTGAGTCTGAATGCTGTCACTGGCTGCATTTACCTGCCAAAAGCTGGAGACAGAAACTAGAGATTTTTGTGTATGCCTAATCCAATCATTTTTATTTGATGTAGAATAAATGTAAATATATAATCACAATATTGCAATTTTGAAGAAAATATTGTTTTCCTTTTACATTATAGTCCTTATATGTCCAATATTTTAAATTGATTCATAAATTCAAACTAATTTAATTATCTCACAATTTGAGATGGAATGATGAATGGGATGGAATGAGAAATCAAGAAAATAATTCTTAGCTAGTGATTTTAATAATATGGTCCTCGTTATACAGTATGCTGCCTGTTGTGATTGTTTTATTTGTCTCTACATGCAGAACCCTGTTTGTTTGTGGTGGCCTGAGATAACGTAACATCATTCAACATGGTTAAAGAACAGAAATGCATTCTTTGTGAAACTGTCTACAGCTCCAAACAGGTAAACCTGGATATTTAAACATACTTCATCTCACATTTGTGCTAGAATAAGACAGCTAGCATGAGTTCTTGTGTGACAATCTGTAATTTATTTGCTGATGCTGGCACCTGTCTGACCTCTGCACATGCACTGTTCTGTTGTGAGATCTATGGTTACAAATAACCTTTGTCTTACATGTAAGTTCTCAATTGAAATTGATTTGTGTAAAATAAAAAAACTGTTCCTGTATTAAAAAAAAAAAAAAGGTTTAATACTGTTATGCTATATTGTAAAGATGTCTTTGGGTTTTAGGAGATGGAAGAGCACATGAGAAGTATGCTGCACCACCGGGAGCTGGAGAATCTGAAAGGCCGGTAAGAGCCCATGTTACACAGCAATGTTACCTTTATGTCAACCAAACTTTTGACTTAAAATGTTTATCTTAACTCTTGCATGATGTTGTAAGTTAATATTTAAAAACGTTAACAGTATAATTGCATGCTTATGTTTTTTATGAAAAAAATGAATCATTCGATTTTTAGCAACTCACAAAACTCACAAACTACAGTTTGGGAGACTCATCTCTACGTTCAACACTAAAGTTATACTCTCAAATTCAGAGAACTGAGCCTATTCCAATCTCATTATTTGATACATGCAAAACTAATTATAAGGTATAACTGTTTTGAAATCCATGCCACAGTTCTCTGAATAAATCCTTAAAAAAATACTAAATGGGAAGTTCGTGTAAAATACTTTGGAAGATTCTTTGGTGAAAGGTGTGGAATGTGGTCATGGTCGAAGATGAAGTGCACGTGTGATGTAAGGCACATGTCTCCTTTGGTCAGACGAAAGATAAGCTGAGGCAGCTGCCTTAACCCGAGGGTATATATAGGACACTGGAAACAACTGGCAAGGCTGACAAATAACAACTGCCTCGTGACAATTATGTACATCTCGGGAATGTGAAAATTGAGAATGACGTTCTTAAATGGGGAGGGTGTTGAAATCTAAAATGCAAAACGCACGATGTGTGTATGTGTTGGGTATCTAGATATCCGCAGTACGTGTCAATTTTAAAGGCAAGCACGAACAAAAATACACAACAATGCCGGAGTACATGGTACTGTTGTTGCTGCTCAAGAGTTTTTAATGCTTCTTCAGCAAACTGTGGATTTACTTCACCAATATTACAACAGCGGAGATGCATCATATACAACATGTTCTGTTTACTAATAAGATGACAGCGGCAACTACTGGCCTTGCATACGTAATACAGTGTTTCGGCCCATTTTCGCAGATATGTGTAAACGCGAATCATTTTGAAAACGTTGTCGTGTACACGGGAAACTTTTTAAAAACAAGAGAAAAACTTTTCAGTTTTTGATTTCATCGCTGTCGTGTAAACGTAGCCTTAGAGCAGTAATCAATCGTTCATTCGATCAAATCGAAATTAACTACAGAACATGGATATAATTACACAAATCATAATCACAATCATAGTACTCAAACTCACAAGCCGCACAAAAAATACTTTTGAATTTTAAGTTAGAAATGATAACATAGCAGACTGCTGAATGGCAAGCTGCCATGACACCATTTTTCAGGGAATAGACTATCTGCCAACAGCAAGTATCTATCAGCTCACGAGTTTGACACTTAAGACAGCATCTATGGCAGGGAGAGGTTTTCAAGTCGGCAACTGTAAGCAGCTCACATTACAGCTAGCCAAAGTGTCCCGTCCTGGCTGCAGCCCTAAAGAGTAAAGGAAGGTGGAGACAGAGGGTGGGTGGGGGGTGCGATTTCACACACCAGAATCCATCAGCTCTCCCGACTCTCGTCTCAGAGCACAGCGGACTCCATCATGACAGCGTGCTAAGGCTCAGCAGCTGCTGAGAGGGTGGTCGCCCCTCTGAGCTCAAGATCTCCCAGTGCCTTCTGCTCTTGCCTGTTCACTCAAAACCAATTGTGAAGTCCCTGAAGATGTATCTCAAGATCAGGAAGATTGCGTTTTTTTTAGAAACTAGATGGATTTTATTTTATGATTGAAAAGTCAGTTTACCTCCCGATCTCTCAAAAATACCTTAACTCATTAGACAGTTACTCAGCGGTAGCCATGCCTGAGGGAAGTATTGAGCAGCCTATGTACCCCTCCGTCCCCAGGGACTGTGGACACGAGTGCCGGGTCTGCGGCGTAACGGAGGTGAGCCTGACCGACTATGCCAGTCACATTTCCAGCCCTTTGCATAAACAGCGCATTGAGGATCAGAAGAACTCGCCCACAAACAAAGACCAAGATGAAGAGTACTTTGACAAGGACATTGTGCAGCTTATAGAGAAACGCAAAGAAATGATCAGGTGAGTCTTTGCTTGCTGTGTGTTTGAAAGCCCTGAATTGCAATGATGGTGGTTGCAGTCCTGTTATCTATTGATTAATTGCATGGTAATGTTTAAATCTTTATCACTCAAGTGCGTTTTGTGTGTGTGTGTGTGTGTGTGTGTGTGTGTTTTCATAATCTGTTTTTACCACAACACCTGTAGTTCTATATTAAACTGTTCTGCATACAGTGGAGTCTAGGGCTGCACGTTTTCAAGTTTTTCATTAACCGTTAACCGAGGCCCTTAGCGGTTAATAATCGGTTAACCATAGTGTGCGCCAGGGTTTCCGTTGTCCGGTAATTTCCAGACATTGGCCAAAAAAAAAAAAAAAAATGTCCGACAAAATTTAATCTCACCGGTCAAACTGTCCTATTAAAACTACCTAATAATCCCGCCCACTAACACAATCTGTATTTGAGAATAAGCCTAAAATGTATAAAGCAAATATACACCGACCTTTGGCTATGTTATAAAGGAACAGGCTCTAGTAATGGTTATGTAACTTTCCGTGTTTCGGCGAAGGTAACAAGCAGGCTCCGCGGCCGCCTCGCTAAGGCTATGACTATGATATGTTTGACAGGTACAATATTTGAAAATCGATAATTATTTTTTTTAATTACATTTATATCTGAATTTATGTCAACCTATAGACTTTCAAATATCAAAATGTCATGAATTAATATGTATTTGTGTACAAAATGACATATAAACATAATTTCCTATTATATTTTGCCTGGAAACGCTTCCAACAAGGCGTCGGTTCTATTTCTAGCATGCACGCGTCGAGCCGCGCCTGAGCCGCGCGTCTCACGCAGGCAGTCGGCAAGCTCTAACCTGTTAACATGGGAGCCGAATTAAAAACAGACACGCCACGCAGCTGAGATGCTTTCGCTCATCGCCACGCATCCAGTGAGTCCTGACCGGCCTAATGATGCCCGGGTGTTGGCTGTTGAGATTACAACAACGAGGTTGTACTTGAAGTATATCTAAGCACTGTATTGCAATACTTGCATTTTGCCCCGTCACTCTCAATTTTAAAGTGCTCCAACGCTGTACTTTTTTTGCCCGCTTCATATTAGAAAAATGACTTCTTCTTGTGGACATTACAAATGTATGGGAGCGCTCTGGCGGTCTCTGGTGGTGCAAAAATGTATTACAACTAAATTCAATGCACGCCATTGACGTCACTTAACCGAGCAAAATGTTTCACTCGGTTACGCAATTTTTAACGGTTAATCGGTTAACCGGTTAACCATGGACACCCCTAGTGGAGTCTGTTGTCAAGTGAGGCCAAAAACAGCCATGACTGCAACACTCGCACTCTCACACTGTTGAGCCCCTTTCACACTGCACGTCGGACCCGCAATATTTCTGGAACATTGCCGGGTCGCCTTCTGTGTAAAAGCAACCACGTCCCGGGACTGATTACCTAATTGAATCCGGGTCGGGGACATAGTAACATTGCGGAGTTCGACCCGGGATGAGCGCTGTGTGAACAAAGGCCAGATCCAATTCTGTGTCGAAGTGATGACGCGCGTTATCACGCGACTCTTTTACCGGCTGTTTTGAAGGAAGATCAACGTTCGCGACGAAAACATATGTGCAAACTGTAATTAAGCAGAGATCAGTTAGTTCCTAACTTTCCGCGCTGACGCCGAGATCATTTGCTTGCTTCAGTGAAAGTATAACGTGTCTAGCGTTGTCGACTCGTACATTACACGTCACACACTGATGTCACGTGTCGTTACGGGATCTTCAAGGGTTGTCAAACAGGTAGGTTCCAATCAATACATTTCAGCTCAGAGGTTGCTATTGCTAGCAGTACTGAATTATCAAATGATTATTCTTCATTTTAAACAGATACTACCTTCAGCAGTCACGTGTCGTTACGGGATCTTCAAGGGTTGTGTGTGAAAGCACGCACATATATCGGGTCATCACTGGCAGTGTGAAAGTGCAAAATCTAGCGACCAGGGAACAATTGCAGGAACACTTTACCCCTGTATTTGCCGGAATGGCAGTGTGAAAGGGGCTTTGGATGCACACCCCACCATGCCTTTCTAGCTCAACCTTTAAACAGCATGAGCACCATGTATTTAAATAGTCTGAAACACTTTAAAAAGTGTTTTTATGCACCATGCTGATTAAGTGACACGTTAGACATTAATTGCTGACTGAAGTTATTTTCTGTTCTGCGCTAATGCATAAAACATTTTTTTTTTTTTATTTAACTTTCTCTTTATTTTTGGCTATCAGAAAGTTGTTTTCCATTGATCTCACACAAGATAATAAAAAGATCTGAACGTCACTCACCATTTCTGTGGTCAGCCGCAGAACATTTAGATATCCCAGTTGTTCAAAATCTAAAGAAAACAACTTTTGTTATGTGAAGATTGCAAAACAGAAATAATAATGATAACTAAATAAAATAAAAGTAGTTCCTTATTCATGAAAGTTTTAATAACCTTATTTACAACTGTATAGAGACATGCTTTTATACAGATAGCCTGTCATGTTTTGTGTTTCTCTGCATATTTGAATTTACAAACATTTGTTGTTTAACCTATCTATCATGCTTTTCACCTGTCCTCATTGTGGAGTGTGTCAGTACCATTTTTGCCATTTAAATCATTGTATGTTACCATTCTATACTGAACTCTATTAGGAAAGAAGAGGCTTCTGCAAAACAGGCTAAAGAAGAACAGGAAGAATGCAGGAGGTGGCAGGAGTTTCAGACTCAGTGGCTTGGGCCAAGGCCTATGATGTACCAGCAGTGTGGCCCTTGGGACCGGCCCTATCCTAACTTTCCTCAGATGCCCAAAAGGGGCAGAGGCTCCAATTGGCGGAATTTCAGATTTTCATCCCCTGAACGTGGCAAAAGGTTTCATCCTAGCCGGGATGTCAGGTGTGCCACGTGGCATGCTCAAGGACCGCCTCACTTGCAGAAATGGGAATCTGTTGGTCATCGTGGAGGGAGTTTGCACAACCAAGGAAACTTCTGGGGTGGTAGACCAGGTGGATTCAATGTCTACCATCCACAACTGAGAAAGCAATTATCCTGGAACAAAAGCCAATTTAATGACCTATGGAATGGACAATATATGGCACCACCTATGCTCTTTAAATCACCTGCAAAAGAGCCTCAGAAGACACCCAGCAGCTCTGAGAATCAGACACAAGGTGAACAGTTTCTAGAAGAATCTGGTGGAGAGCATGATCCCAACAAAGGTAAGGGACAGAAGTCAGAGAAAGCTCACAGATGGGCACCATATCCACAAACTAAACTTGGGGATCCTTCCTCCCAGACTAATCCTCAGCCACCATTAGATAAGTCAGATGTGGAGTCTCCTCAGACCTCTAAGGCACAAAGTTTCAACGTGGGCAGTCAGGACATGGAGAGGATATCCAAGGCAGACCAAAATAATTGCCAGTATAAACCCACAGAACCTGAAAAGAGTTGCTTCAGGAACATTGGCAGTATGGGTAGTTTCTCCTATCCCTCCACATCAACTATTTGGAAACCGGAGAAGCCCAGCAAGCTTGCTGAAGATTCAGAAATGAATCTCAAACAAACAGGAAGTCAAAACTTTGTCGGCTCTAAAGGTTTTAACCATTCCCATTCAAGCTCTGAATTCCCACAACATGCCACTTCCAATGCAGAGCAAGATCTGCTGTCTGAGATAATGCGAAAATCTAAAGAGACATTGCTTAATAGAAATAACTCTGACATATCTGGTACAGAGAGCTGCCTCAAAGGATCAAAGGCTGTGCCTCAGATAAACGAGCAAGTAGAGAGTTCAGAACTAAACCATAATCAAAAATTACATGAGAGTAAGAAGATACTTAATGAGAACAAGTGTCAAGAAAGTTTGGTTTTTGTGAGCTGTTTTAGCAATGAACAAGAGCAGTTATCCAGTACTGAGACCTCAGTACAGATTGGCAATGTGTGCAGTGATACTAGGCCATCTCTGCAGTCCTTACAAGTTAGTACCTCCACTATGGACCACGAAGATGAGGAGGAGTGTGGTGAAATGGAAGAAAATCAAGTCATGGACACACTGGATGGAGGTTTGTGTTCAGCTGGTGAGGGGTCCCACAGTAGCCCATCCCAACAAACTGCTGGTGAGTCTGTGCCCCCTTTAAGTAAGCTTGCCTTGCCTGCATGTCTACAAAGGGATCTGAATCGCCATATGGGCACCAAAGGCAAAGCTGCATCCCATGAACCCAACTTGAATATTGCCAGGCGTATTAGAAATGTGAGTGGCACACGAAAGAATGAGACTGAGAAGGACTCGGGACTTAAACCCACTTTGCGACAGCTTATTAGCTCCTCTGGCTCAAGGCGGAATGTCAACTGGGACCAGGTCTACCAAGAAGTCAACCGGAAGAAGCAGGGCAAGGGTTTGCCAAGGTACTGCATGAAAATCTCTTCATTTTCCATTTTCTTGCATAAATAGGTTCTTCCTTCATACCTTCAATTCCATATCTGTCTCCTAAATCTTTTCAGATTTGGTATAGAAATGGTGCCCTGTGAACCTGAGGGTCCGAACCAAATGGATGAAGGTGACGTACCTCTTTCTGAGGGCTTTCATTGGGACTCCCTGGTTGAATTTAGTCAAGTGCCTTCCCGTAAGCGTAGCTTGTCTGAAAGCAATGTGGTCAAAGA
Organism: Carassius auratus; assembly: GCF_003368295.1. NCBI lineage: Eukaryota > Metazoa > Chordata > Actinopteri > Cypriniformes > Cyprinidae > Carassius > Carassius auratus. Next base: position 6,979,866 of record NC_039284.1, read on the forward strand.
TGGTTCTGCAGGTACCAGCTCTCTCCCCAAAGCTGTAGAACCAGTGAGAGACTCTCCTTCTCGTGGCCCCACACAGCCACCACGGAGAGAGGAGCTGCAGCCCAAAGGCCATCTGGAGATTCTAGGTTCGAAAGGCCCTTCTAAGGGCCCAGAGGAATTTGAAGAAGAGGGCGGTTGTTTATCAGAGCCTGAACTGATTGACACGCAAGGAGCTGGGAAGAAACGCAGAGCTCCAGGGGTAAACTTCATACTTTCCACTGTGGTTTATGCTTGGCGTACTCAGAAACACAGTAGCTCAATTTCTAATGTAATTTGCAGCCTGCTACATTACATAACTGCGTCTAAAAGCAACATCCATTGTCATTTTTAATTTTCTACATGAACATTAATGCAAGAATAACTTGCCATTATCTGATTGTTGGGTCATTAGGATGTAGTGTCTCCAGAGATTCCTAATGAAGAAAGAAAAAACAAGAGGCAAAAAATAAAGGCTAAGAAAGGTAAGCAAACTACTTTATGATATAACTACAGAGTGTCCTATTTAAGAATTGTAATATTTCTATGTGTTTTGTGTTTTGCAGAGCGCTCGCAAGTGGATCAGTTGTTGGCTGTATCTCTACGTGAGGAGGAACTTAACAAATCTCTTCAGGCTGTGGACGACAACCTTATTCAGGCACGTGCTGCCCTGCAAGCTGCCTATTTGGAAGTGCAGCGCTTGCTTGTGTTGAAACAACAGGTAAGACCTAGCACTGTAGAGCTAACAAAAATGCATTCAACTGTTTTCAGTTCTCACTGGGCTGTCACTTCATTTTACAGTATTGTATTAACTATTTTACAGGTAACTACTGAGATGAACTCTTTGAGAACCAAGCGCATTGAAATTCTTCAAGGAATGCAAGGTACAAAAAACAGAAAGCAGGGGTCATGTAATCATATTTATTAACCATAAATCTAAAGTAAATGAAGAGGAAAGTCAGATTAATATTACATATCCTTTTTATGGAGTTCATACCTGTGAAGGTGGTTTATAGCCAGTTTGTAGTATGTGTCGTACATAAGAGGTATGACAATCATCACCTTACATGTACCAAATATAAACCAAATTAAGTTTTATGAAAAGCTTGTTTGTTAGTATTAATAAAATAAATATGGACATCACAATTCTTTTTCAGGTGAATTTGAGTCAAAAGAAAGAGAGAGGAACAGTGAGGACATATTAACTTCTTCATCAACCCAAGTTTCTCAGATCACCGCCAAACCTGTTCTCCCAACAACAGCTTCTCACTCATCCTCTTTAGTCTCCTTACTGCCTGTTACCATCAAACAGGAGCCCATCTCTCAATGTATCCTCATTCCTGAGCCTAACCTCGTCAAAAGCCCCCTCCTAGCACCTCAAAGTACTGCACCTCAAAGTACTGCACCTGCACCTCAAAGTACTGCACCTCAAAGTACTGCACCTGCACCTGTCCAAACTGTGTTTGCAACCTGTCAAACAGGTAGGTTCCAATCAATACATTTCAGCTCAGAGGTTGCTATTGCTAGCAGTACTGAATTATCAAATGATTATTCTTCATTTTAAACAGATACTACCTTCAGCAGTAAGATGGAGGCTTCACGAGACGCCACAAGCATGGCTTTGACAGCAGCTTCCTCAATTCACAGATCACAGCCGTCACCCGTCAAAGAAATTCATCCAAATTTGAGTTCTCAAGAGGGCCCAAACCCATCTTCCTCACTAATGTCTGCAACCCTCTCTCCTAAGCCACTGTCTCCCTCTAACCACTTAGAAAATAATCCAGTTAAACGTGTTCGAAAGTTAAAGAAGAGGAAGTGTCTTAATAAAGCAAAGTTGAATGAGCAGCCTGAAATCAGTGAATCTGAGCTTGATGCAGTGCAGCCCGCTACTCGACCTACCCGCAAGTGCCAACCTCATCGGCGATCCAGCAGCACGAAAGTCCCACCCCCCACACCAGATGAAAAGGAAGAGATGGCGGTGACCAAAGTTTCAAAGACGAAAACACAGGGAGCCAAGCTAGCAACACCACCAAAGAATGAACGACACTCTGATTCATCTGAACTGGAGATGGTGGAGCTTCCTCCACCTGATATTGACATTGTCAATCTAGATTCTTCAGACGAGGAGATGCCTGAAAAGAAGGCCAAGGAGTCCGCCTCTGCTTACACAACAGGCCATGCCGTCAAAGACCCTCAAAATCTTGCCTGCAATGAGGTCACCTCCACTAGTGAAATTCATACTAGCAGCACAGTCAAGGCTAGTGAAAGGTATTATCATTTATTTTATTGTATTATATTATTTTAAACGTTCTTAATATTTTAAATTAGGAGCGTCCAATCCTGTGCCCTGCATAGTTTAGCTCCAACCTGATATAGCACACTGCCCTAGAGATTTCTCGTAATTCTATAAGACCTTGATTAGCTGGTTCAGGTGTGGTAATTAGTACCGGATCAGCGGTATAGTGACCCTCCAGAAGCGAGATCGAAAACCTGTCTCTTATAGCAATGATAGTAAGCTTGTGAAGTAAAAAGGTATCTTTTGGAACTTGACTTCTATATGAATGCTTAAAAAATTGGGCCAAACTGAGATCAGTTCAATTTGAACTAACTTATTTTAAGGGTGCTTTCACACTTGGTTCACTTGCCTGGTCCGAACCCGAGCTCGGTTGCTCCCCCCTTCCCCTTCCCCCGCTGGAATGTGTTCATATTATAATATTTGCGTCTGAACCGCGGATCGCGTGCGTCATCAAGCCAACAGCTGTTTACCCCATTGTTTAGTATCGACAGCGCAGGAGATGGCGGCAAATGCAGCTTGGTACATAACGGCACTTGCGTCTGTCTTATGAAATTTACTGAAAATGCTCTAAAGATCGTTGAAGGCAAACATAAATGAGATGTACAGCTCTCTGCTTGCAGCGCGTCAGTCACGCTCATCAGGAAAGTGAGTGAAACACACACAAACACACATTTTCATCAAATAATTTGTCATTAAAAGCGGTTCACTTCCGCGATTTGGTACGATTGCGTTCACATAAGCAGCGAACCATACCAGAGTTCACATGAAGCGTACCCCAGACCACCGTTTTTAAGCGGACTTGGGTACGGTTCGCGGGTGCGCATCCGAGTACGGAAGACAGCGAACGAACTGAACTCTGACATCAGTCGACCCCGGGTGCGCACCAAAAGTACTAGTGTGAAAGCACCCCAAGTCTGCAGTGTACATAGCTTACGCTTCGTGAATAAAAACAACATCTTATGCCACTAATGCATAATATAGGCTTTTTTAATAGTAGTAATAAAAATATTTAATGCTATATTTTTCTAGTGCTTTGGCTTTTTTTTCCCTGGCACCTTAACTCTTTCTGTTAATGATCATTGAAGTTTGTCAGTATTGAAAACCCCTTCTTTTTTCATTTTTGTTACAGTGAAGTAAAATCAGTCTCAGTGTTGGAGTCCAAGGTGCCTTCAGGTATGTGATGTGTTCAAAAACACACATGGAAGCTGTTGCAAATGTCCCACTGCCTCAGCATTATCATGCATTAAACATCAGTTGATATGTCATGTGCAAATCACTTTGTCATTTATTTTATTAACTTTTTAATTTCTGGTAGCATTGAGTGCATTTCAATTCGTCTTGTTCTTTGCACAGTGCAGTTGTAGCAGAACGACCAAATCAGAATACTCACACGATCAGTATACAGAAATAGTTTGTCAAGTCCCCAAATTACTTTTTAAGGGCAAGGTATTCTTAGTGCCTGTTAATTTTATTCTTAACCTGTGCTTCTGAGATTGACTGCCGGGATGACAGTCCTGAGAATTGTTCTGGGGAACTCTATTAGTGTCTCAAATTAAACATATCGGCACTGTACGTTAACTCACTCTCCCAAAGGTTAGGTTAAGAAAGAAAACGCTGATTATTATCAGTTTTGATGATCAGTCGTAATGTTGCATTGATGTGGCAACTTAAATCCAAAGTATATTTCAGCTTTGACATGAAATGCTTAGCGAATGTCTGCAGCTGAACACGTAGGCTTTCAAAGTATACTTTGTTTGAAAGACCATGACATTTTTATCAAAGGAAACTTTACCCACTGGTTTGTATTGTGTTCTGTTTGTTACGTGACAGCACATAGATTATCTCGACACACATCTATTTCACGGAATTAATGTTTAACTCATTAACTGATATGTCGGTGCGTGTGTGTGTTTTATCAGATATATCAGATCCAGGGGAGGAGGAGGTGCCAACAGAAGGGGAGTTTGAAGGCCATCAAGAGGCTGTAAATGCAATGCAGATCCATAATGGACTGCTGTACACTTGCTCAGGGGACCGCACTATACGCGCTTTCAACCTGATAGTAAGACTTTGTAGAAACTTGTAGTTCAGTAAAAGCATTTCAACATGAAAATGGATATCTATGAATGTAGCAGGCATACAGGTTTCTTTAAGAAATCTCTGTATTGTTGTTACAGAGCCGGAAGTGTGTGGCAGTGTTTGAAGGCCACAGCAGTAAAGTGAATTGTCTGTTGGTGTCATGTGGAGGAGGCCTGCAACAGCGCCTGTACTCGGGATCAAGTGACCAGACCATCCGCTGTTACAACCTCAAAGTACTTTGATTCACACCACTTTTGAAATAGTCCAACCAAAAACGAAAACCGTCATCATTTATTCACGTTGATGTTGTTTGCAACTTTTTTCTTCAATAGAACATGAACGTTTTCAGATACACAGGGTGAACTTTACCATTCAGTGATTCACATTGTCAGAAAGTACCATAAAATAATATAATACCACAATGTTTCCTACACAAAATCTGTGTGCGAAACAAACTGACATTTAAAGGAATAATTCACTTAAAGTGACATTTCTTTCACCAATGAATAGTTCCTAACTCAAATGACATTATTTCATCAGTGGAACACCAACTGGAAAGTTCTCTCTATTGAAAGTGAGTTCTAGTACAGTAAAGGATAAAATATGATGAAAGTATGAGTAGTAGAACTGATGAAAGTAGAAACATGTATTATTTAATAAATATTGATTGGTTGAAATTAAAAATGTATTATCCAATAATTATTAAATGGTTAAAATTAACCTGTTAACTGTCACCCCGTCCCGTATACAGGACGCCTACGTTGACTATACTATATTACAATCAAATTTAATCTAATCTTGACAAACTATATATCGTTGGAAAGGTTTAAGACTCCCAAATATATATTTTACCAATATGTTTTGTTAAAAATTATGTAGAAAAAGTAATAGATTAATTTATGACAAGAGTGCACCCTCAGAAATCTACATTACAAAAGGAGTTTTGACCTTTGTTTAAAAAAAAGACTTCCTCGTTGCCTTTTTCTCTATCACATTTTAGAAATCATCAAGTTATATATCACTTGAAAACATAAAATCTCAAAATTCATGCTTTAAAACCCATTATAAAATCAGACATTACATTACCATGTAAATGGCACATCAAAATCATGTTACAAAATGTTTTCAGTCATGAATTATAAAAATTTTGGTTTGTATCATGCACTTTCAAGTCTATCTTCAAAAACGTGAGTGACAGTTAACAGGTTTTAATATTTAAATTTGCCAAAAACTGTGGACACCATTCAAAAAGCATGAATAGATGGAAATAAGTGTTATTTAGTATTAGTATTATTTATATGCTTAATAGTTTTTATTTTTAAATTTTTTTATTTTTAGTCTGGATTTCATTATAATTTTAGTTTATTCAATTTTTTTGTAGTTTTTTAATTTCGCTTTATTTAATTTAACATTAACATGAAAAATATTGGAAAATTTGGAAAACCGTAATTAACGTAGATTTCAATAATTAATAAAGGCACTGTTGATAGAATGACATTTTTTGCCGAAATTATATTTGTAGTGTTTTCTTTGTATTGTTATTATTATATATTTTTCTATAATAATGAGAATATTACGAGTATTTCTGTTTGTCTTTTCTCAGACGACAGAGTGTGTGGAACAGCTGTCTCTTCCGGACCGAGTGCTTTGTCTTTATAATCGTTGGAAAATTCTCTATGTTGGTCTGGCCAATGGCTCTGTGGTCACCTTCAGTCTTAGGGTATGATTCAGAATTCAAGGTTTTGGGCTAAGTCTCAGATAAAGTGAGAACATATTGAGTCGTCTGTTCCCTGATGGTGGGGTGATTAATATTTCTCTCATCTCCTGTAGAACAATAAGCAGCTGGATGTGTTTGAGTGCCATGGCCCGCGGGCCGTCAGTTGTCTGGCGACGGCTCAGGAAGGGGCTCGCCGAATCCTGCTGGTCGGCTCTTATGACACCACCATCAGTGTTAGAGATGCTAAGAGTGGCCTGTTGCTGCGAACGCTGGAGGGCCACAGCAAAACCGTGCTCTGCATGAAGGTATGTGCCTGATCACACTTTTAATAATGAATGTGCTTGCTTTTGCATCCTGTTTGAAGCTTGACAGCCCCAGTCCCCATTCAGTTTCATTGTAATAAAAAGAGTACCCAGGATATCCTTTAAAAAGTACCAATTTGTGGTGCACAGAAGAAATTAATAAAAAAACAACATGAGGGATTATTTGGTTTTTCTTTGCAGGTAGTGAATGATTTGGTGTTCAGTGGCTCGAGTGACCAGTCTGTACATGCACATAATATACATGTGAGTACCTGATGCACAGTGATTCCAGTTTCTCATTGTTTTCATCTAATTCACTTCTTTGTCTCTGGATCTCCAGACAGGAGAACTGGTGAGGATCTATAAGGGTCATAGTCATGCCGTCACTGTGGTGGCCATACTGGGAAAGGTGATGGTCACTGCCTGCCTGGACAAACTGGTCCGTGTGTACGAGCTCCAGGTAGAAATTTACATATTCACACACTTTAACTAGTGGCTTGGCCATAGGCAAATATTACAAAGCTTGTCAAGAAATGTCCCCACCATGGCAAGCCAAAATCACAAGAATTGTTTTTTTTTTTGCTATTTTCAGGGCAATTAAACATATTTGACCCCTTATCTTATTACTTCATGCAATCATGCACAGAAGGCACGTGTCTACCGTCGGCTGTAGTCTGTGCGGTGTGTTCCAGCGCAGCTTTTTGGTCTGACGCTGCCGACACGAGGCGACAACACCATCTGCTTTCATTGCCGCTAGTTCTTTAAAGTCGGCTTGGTGTGTCTGGGTCTTGAAGCATCCCGTCATTTTCTTAATTGCTTTGATTATTTATTCATTTTAATTGACAATACTTTTATTATTGTCACTGATTACCTTATTTTTTACAGCATTACAGTAAATCAGTACTGTTATTTTTAATGTTTAAAACTATTAAAATGGTTTACCTTAATTGACATAAAACTTAAATGGAATATGAATATTAGATGAACTTATTATAAAAACGTATTTGCGGTTCATTTTCAAGTCAGCATATCTTATTTTCATTGAAGTACTAAATTTACTAAAACCGAAATTAAAATAAAGCCAAATAGAATAATTAACTAATAATAGAAAATTTAACTAAACTAAAAATAGAAAAATAGAAGCTAAATCAAAATGTGAATGAATTAATATGAATAAATAATATAATATGTATATTATTAAAGGTGCTGTATGTAAGTTTTTGACTCTACTAAAGCATAGAAGTACCATAATATGTTTGCAGATATTTGAAAAAATATGGTAAGTTAAGATACATGTTTATCTGAAAAACAATGCTGCAGTCCGTTATTCTCCTTGGAAATGTGCGTTTAGGGCCAGAATGTGGTCTCTCTTATGGTTTGTGAAACCCCCAGTTTACCCAATTGTATTTTGGGAAACCCCGGGTTGCCAGTTGGTGGAAAACACAGCGTATATAATTTCATTCATTGTCAAGTGCCCGTGTTCATATTGGTGTCGTCAGTCTGGCAACCTGTGTGTGCGAGGGGGTAGGTGAAAAAAACAACATCCTCTACAATATTTAAAATTTGGACTGCAATACCTAGTTCAATCCTACAAACAGCACCTTTAATATATTATATAATATTACGTAATGCTAAAATAACAATGGTGTTGATAAACAGTATATTTTAAGATCTTGACATATTACTAATATGCTGTGTGAATACTTTTAAGTTTTTTTTTTTTTACATAAGGGCTTATCGCACCGCAGGAATCTTTTAAAGTACCAGAACTAATTGTGGAACTGCCCACTTTTGGGTGTTTTCACACTACCCGAACTGGTTGCGATTTTAGTACTGGACTTCTTTTTAAAAATTGGTATTTCTTGCTCTGAATCTACCATAAAATAAACGTTTATTGATCTTTGAAAAGGTGTACCTAAGTTATTATGCCATTATCATTATATAAGTTGAAACTGGTTTTAGAACGACAATATTATCGTTTATCGTGATAATTTCTTGGACAATTTATCGTCCAGCAAAAATTGTTATCGTGACAGCCCTACTCCTTTCCCTTCTTTTCATCGCTTTACGTTTATGTTGACATTCCATGTCCATTATTGTGAAACCCACGAGACGCAACAAAAACACAGCTCCGATCACAGCGTCAATTTTCTTGATTTGGATTCACTCACTCACTAGTTGGACTGTATTCCAGTGATATTGTTTTGTGCTTGTTATAACCTATTTTTGTGATATTGCCTAAATCTCTGGTGTTTTCAGTCTCATGACAGACTTCAAGTATATGGTGGACATTCAGACATGGTGATGTGTATGGTCATTCACAAGAGCATGGTGAGCACATCTTCTTAACGCCCTGTTGGCATCCAAAACCAGATTCCAGAAACTTTTTCATAAAGTATTAATTATGGAAGTAAATGGTTTTAAAAATGAGGCTGGTGGTGGTTTGTCTGTTGCAGATCTACACAGGCTGCTATGATGGGAGCGTGAGAGCTGTCAGATTGAACCTGATTCAGAACTACCGCTGCTGGGTAAGAAACTGAGGTCACGTCATGTGCCAGAGACTCAGGAATAATGTAACGTGGTTTACATGTGTTGCATGCCTCTTCACAGTGGTACGGTTGTACGCTAATCTTTGGCGTGATGGAGCACCTGCAGCAGCACCTGCTGAACGATCACACCTCCCCAGCACAGCAGACGTTCAAATGCCGCTGGAGGAACTGCGACACCTTCTTCACAACCCGCAATGGCTCTAAACAGGTACGGACACTCTTAATGGAGGTAAAAGTAGTCACTTCCACACATAAGTGAAAACTGAAGGTTGTACTTTAAAGGGAAATTTATATATTTTGCTGCATGTACCACAGTTGGTTCAATCTTACACATGACATTTGATATGTTTGATATTTAAAGTGGTTACTGTCTGGTGCCTATAAATTCTTCAAATTACTGCATCAGAAAATATTGCAAAAGGAATAATGGTATAATTTATTTTTGCGACTCTTATACACATTTTCCTCCCAATTCAAAAAGAATATATTATTTTTAATGCAAAAATTATATATTTATTTTATGGATTTATGTTATGATTTTAAGTTATTAAAGTAAAAGTTTTAATGTTTTTTTTTTTAAATAAGGTTAAATAACAGCAATTTTTAAGCAACATTTTTGACCAGATATTTTATTATTAATGTTTTCTGAAAGAAAAAAAAAACTAGTTATATACCAATGATGCAATAAATTGATCAAAAGTGACAGGTAACTAACTTATATTGTTAGAAAATATTTCTGTTTTAACTTTCTATTTATCAAATAATTCTGAAAAATTCAAAAAAGCATCAAAACCATTTATAAGAAGAAGAAATGTTCCGTCAGCCGCAAATCAGCATTTTGCCATCAAAATAATAAATACAATTTTAAGAAATATATTAAAAAAGAAAACGGTTGTTTTAAATAGTATTTATAATATTTCACAATATTACTGTTTTTGTATTTTTGTAAAAAAAAAAAGCATAGCCTTGGTGAGCATGAGGGAAAAAAATAAAAAAAAGATCTTACTAACCCCAAACTTTTAAATGGTAGTATGTGTGTAGTTATTTGCAGATAAAATGTGACATTCTGTGTGTAAATTATAAAATACATGTTTGCATGTGTCAAACATTGACGTGACTCTCGTCTTTTGTAGGCAGTGCACGGTCACATGCAGAAACATGCTGAGGACGACAGTAAAATGGAGCCATGAGGGGCCAAGGCAGTTTCACAGACACAGTCTCCTCTTCTCCCATATTGGGAATGTCTCGTTCAGCCCTCAGAGGAGCCCTGTTATTTTTATATCAACCATCAGATACCAACAACTGCCACTTCTGATTCTGATAACACAGTTTAACCACTGATGGATCATTTTAATCGGTTTTGTGAAAAAAAAAAAAAAGTGCTACTGTAAATTAAAACGAAATTAAGAACATTTCTCTGTAAGTGGATTTGATATGTTGGTATTTTGATGAGAGGAAATCTTTTACATGCGACTCGTCTCTGAAGTGTGAAATGTGCGCAGTTCTTTTATACTGATGTGGCATTGCTCTGATACTCTCCTGGAAGGGATTGATTTCTGTATCAGACTCTTCTCTAAGTCCCTGATCTGATCATAATGTATCGTATCATCAGCTCTGAGATTTACTGACCAAATAAAGACAGAAACTGTGGGAAACATTTGGGTCTCATGGCTGCAGCTCCCTCAGCAAACACGTGTAGCTCACTATGAGTTTAGAGATCTTGGGATGTGGAGAGATTTCAGAAAGCTTGAGACTTGTCGTGTTGAGCATCCAGATTCTAGTGTTGTAATGTTGCAGGCTTTTATGAAGGGCAAGGTCATTGATTTTTCTGGTTTCATAGTATTACATACCTGTCAAAGCAAACTGTTATTCTGGGACAATACAAAAATCGAATTAGTCAAGTTGTGTCTGCTGATTTTATTTGGTTTTCTTTTTTTATTCTTCATTCAAATGTAGTCGTTTGAGTGGTTGAATCTATTTGCAGTATTTTATTGTATTATTATAATTTTTTTTTATAATAACAGGATTCAGGTTTGCTGTGACAAGTCTGCAGTTGAAATGTTTGCTGTGCTGTTGACTGAAATGGGACGGGGTGAACAAGACAAGGTCCTTTTATTTTCTTTTTCTTTTTTCTATAGTCAAGAAGTTTGGGGTTTTTTCTTTTTCTTCACAGTATTTTGTGGCACTCGTGCCAATGAGATTTGTAGCTTTATGCAAGTCCAGGAGGGTCCTCTTTACAGGAAAGTCCCTATTTTTTTGCAGAGTGAAAGTGAAAGTTTAGGGGTGGCCAGCAGGGGAGGTGTGTTTGTGCAGCTGGAAGTGTATTACTCAGAGTAACTGCACTATCCCAGTCAGTCGAACATTTTACTACCCCTGAAGTATTTTTTACTATATATGATCACTCAAGGTGTTTTTTTCTCATTACATTATATCATATACAAAGATACAGCTAGTTTTTCCACCCAGTCACAACCTTTGAAATGTGTCTCAGCTCTTTTGCTATAGTTGTGTGTTGCTGAGGAGAGATTTGCAGCCAGCCTCTAAACTGGTATTCCCAAGTTTCTCACACTTGTTCATTTCAAATACTGTTAAAATCTTTATAGACATTTTGTACACACATGCTATTGAAACAAACTAAATAAAAGTTACACTGTGCTCCTGTGTGCATTTCCTTTATCCCAAGGGGAAATTTGGCTAGAAATGGTCTCCCATTACTTTTAAATCAATAAAGACGTCTTCTTAGAAAACAATTAGATATGTTGAAGTGTTATCTCACTAAAATAGCACAAAACATTCATTCATCATTTTACTGTTGACTTCATTTGCCGGCATGCCACCGTTAAGCCCCGTTCACACCAAGAATGATAACTATTAATATAATGATAAAAGCATCCACACCAGCGCATGATAGCGTACTTGTGCTTTTGTCTAAATAATTAGGCTTAAAAACTGATTTATTGATCCTGGGAAAGCACTTAAACCAAGAACTACACGATTATTAAACAGCTGAAGTCAGTACACTCATAAAATAAAATAAAAAAGCTTCGCATTGACCCATGACTACTATGTTAATTTTGAATTATTTTCCTTGGTTCTTTAGGTTTATTTTCTATCATTTAAACAAAATTGTCTCCACAAACAACCAGGATTTGAAACAATAAAGACCACCTTCATGGCCCTCATGCATGCTTTTTTAGTGGATTTAATGGATGCTTTTTTCAATGGATTGATTTAACCAAATCAAATGGGAGGCTATCTGGGTGAAGATGGAAACACATTTTTTAAGAAATCTGAATCAGAAAGAGTGGCAGTATGATGATAAGTGTCTCCAAGTGTCTTAGACACTTTGTTCAGACAAAATTCTGATTTACAAACCTGGTTAAAACCATATCCACATGTGGTGTGAAATCAGAAACAAACCTGGATTGTGTTTCAGTGTGAACGGATTTCAAGTAGTTTTTCTCATCACTGCAAGGCATCATGTGTACAATGTAAGAAGAAGTGTGCGATATTGTCAAGAGTTAAATCCAAATCGATTCCTTTTTATTGTTATAGTTCTATGTAATATTAGAGAATCAATTATATATTAGGTCCATCAGCATATGGCAAAGGAAATCTCAGGGCCATGGAACATTAGCATCTTTTGAGGCTAGGTGAGGTAAAAGAGAAATGCTGCCTGTAACACCAGTGTAGACAAACTGAATGAAGTTCATGTGAAAAGCTACTCTGAGGAATGAATGACAACAGAAAATCAGAAACTGTGACATGCCGCCATGTATATGGAGCTTGGGCACAACGCCCCCCAGAAATGTCGGTCTGTAACACTAATACTCACTTCACTCTTCTTGCCATCTCATATAAAACTAAAATGAAGAGGAGTAATCATGTGTTAAGTTTGTAGAGCTGGTGTTCAGTGTGGGCTGAGGTACAGAGAAAGAGGTAACAGTAGTCTGGCACATTGAGTGTTGAGGTAAGAGCTGGTGGTTCTGGTCCTTTCCGAGTCCGGGCTCACCTGGATCCACAGTCGGTCTATGCATACATGGTTAGCTGAAGCCACTGGAGAAATTGGAATTGAATTTTAGCATTTTGTGATCAGCCAATCTACAGATTAATTTTTTCAGGCTTTTGATGTTTGAAACTAATGACGTGGACCTGATGCTAAACATTACATTGTCTTAAGATGATGGATTGGTGTCCACTCACCTCCAGTACATTAAGTCTGATGGTGCCATCTCCACCTTGATCAAAGGCCTGGAATGCTCCTACGAAGAGAACAGGTTCACTTCAGACAGTATGCATGTGTGATTTTTAGTATACACAAGCCACAAATCAGTTGTTGGTAAAATTAAACATATGAAAGATTTCAAATAGAACCCAGTAAAATCTGTAGTTGTTAAGAAAGCGGTTCTATGTGCATTCCCCACAACTTTTAGTGTTTAAAGAAGTTTAATTTGTGGAAAACAAATGTGGAAATTTTCTTTATCTCTACACATTCTCAACCCTGTTATAATGAGATTTCCTTTGTAGTTCAATTGTGGCAGCGTTGTACTAATTAATTCCATCTGTAGCCAAAACATAGGAACAAATTAGGACAAAGTAGCCACAATTAAAAAATTATAATAATATTATAATGAATACTTTATTTAATGATTTGAAAACGTGGACACACATTTTTCTGTCATGTGCAGAGCCTCATATAAAAAAAAAGGATTTCTGAAATATTTCATAATAATAATTCCTTAATATTTTATAAAGTAATTTATTAATATTTTATTGTTTACTTTATCAAGCTCAACATTCAACTCTGTTATGAGAAAGAGAAGGTCAGTCAGCAATTCTTTATAAATAAATAAGTACTGTTCGTGGAACAATTTTTAAAAAGTAAAATGATATTTGCTTGCTAATACTGTTATTTGTAATTTTTGTCCTCTCTCGATCCAAAGATATTATGAATGTCACAGGGTTGACAAAAAAAAAATTTTTTTTCAAAGACAAAGTCTTGAAGTTTTTTTTTAATGCATGATTTATTACAATGCACAATGAAACTGACTTGTAATAAAAAAAGATTATAATTGCAAACTTAATATGACAGAGTTAATAATATAAAATATTGAAAGAAAGAAAAAAATCCAGCTTAGCTTGTGTACTATTTACTAAAAACTATTAGTTTAACTATTTGCTAGTTAAAAAAGATTACAACTTACTGAACATCCCCTCCAGTCGCACAAGACAGCTGACGAAACTGTCAAAGTCGATGTTCATGCTTTCATTGGCGTAGCGCATGGTGATGATGTCATAGAGCTGGTTGTTCAGACGGAACCCTGAGTGGAACACAAAACACACGACTGAACAGTGACAAGACCATTAGAGAGACAGACAAATGTTCTTCAACATGAGAACAGCTGAACAGTAGAAATACATGAAAAGCCTTCTAACCTGCATCATTGATGGCGTTTCTCATCTCATAGCTGCTGATAGTGCCAGTGTGATCAAAGTCATAGGACTTGAAGATTCCCTGTGGAGAAAATGTATGTCCATTTGTCGAACAGTCTTGTTTTGTTTATATATATATATATATATATATATATATATATATATATATATATAGGAAAGAAAGAGGAGATTTCAAACCTGCCACTGTTTGATTTTGTTCCACAGGTGTCTAAACTCTTGTAGGTTAAGTCTTCCTTTTCCGTCCATCTGTGTAATTAGGATTAAGAAAGATTTGCATGCAGATTTCAAACGTATCTGCTACAGAATTAAATCTACTGTACATGAAATGGTGGAGAAGTTACATTTATTATTTCAAAACTGTCAGAATCATAAAACGTTATCTTCTTTCTTCTCAACCCTGTTATGCTGTGAAATGTCCCTCTTTTTTAATGTTGTAATTGTAATTAATATGTTGTGGTGAAATATTATTTGACAGGTTGTTTTTGCACTGACCTTTTGTAATATTCAACTCTGAATGTTAAGGAACAGAGTTGAGTGTATCAGTTTGGCAAAACTAAAACAAAGGCTTATTGCTAATAATGATAAATAACTATTGGAACATTGTACAACTTTATTGACATATTGACTGGTGGAAGCAGACACAAATGGCACCTTTTCCTGAGAATGACCCAAATGGTTTAAACAATGCATGAATGGGCTTTACAGAAATTTTGTCATCTTGATACAAAGGATACGTCCATGAGAGCAATCATGCTTCTACAGTTCTCACGACTGAAGCCCTCAGTATTTATGTCCTTGTCTGTAAACAGCAGATCATTTCTTGAAGACATTAGAAAGAAAAACCACAATTATACTATATAGTAATCTTCAAAGATACGTACATTTAGGCACCACCTTGTTCAAGACATCTTTGAGGTCATTGGCTGAGATCTCCATTTGCTGTAAGACACAAGAATAAACAGAAAGTCAGGTGTAATGTTTATTACACCAACAAAAAACTGTAATGATATGGCTGTTACCACTGTTACCACTGGCATGGCCAATTACCGGTCCCACCCCACCACCATACTCACACTCCCCCCAGCGCTCAGTGGCTCCCCAGTACTCACGTCCCCCGCGATCTGCTGGAAAATGGACAGGAACTGCTGGTCCTCCTCACTCTCTTCCCCAGTCGAAGCCGGAGCCGGCTGATCAGACATGGGAGTTGTAAAATACATATGTGAGAACTGAATTTATTCTCTCATTTTCATGTGAGAAGCCAAAGAAACTGATCACTACTAGATAAAAAAAGTTAAAACAAAGATGATGTGCTCCTTTTTCTCAATAATTTGTGCTGATTTTACTTGGACAACACTGCCCCTTTGAAATAGGAGTCAAATAAAGTACTAAGAAATAACAGAATGAATTGAAACCTTTAAAATATATATTATTAATTAAATTATTTGAAGAAAATTGCTTGCCTCTGCAAAATATGCCTTGCCAAGAGGTTGCAATGTGGTTGCTAAAATGTAGTTTTAAGTGTGTTTCTTAATTGTTCTGGCTTCATTGTAAGGTGGTTTTAAGTCCACTCCAAATCTCAATGATATTCTGGGGCTGGATTTACTAAAATCTTCTTAAAAGTTATGAATGTCTTAAGATAAATTCTGACAAATATGTAAAAATGTTTTTTTTGTGCTATTCTTGAGAAGTTAAAGTAGCTTTTTGCCTGCATATTACCACAATAATCATTTGTTGCGATTGACTTGACAAGAGTTCAGCACTGGGCATATGACGTACGTATAATGTAGACATATGACTGAAGCGACAACACTGAACCCGCAGCCTCGTGCCACGGCATATAACGCAGTACTCATTCCGTATCTCAGGGAACTGAGGTTACGTTTGTAACCGAGTACGTTCCCTTTCGATACTTCACTCATACTGCTTATGGGGAACAAATTAAACCGCGCCGTGCCACTGTAGAGAATGACAAGACTTATCTTGAACACCCTGGGGTCCAGAGGATAAGTGAGAGGGCCGGAGTCGTCGAACCCTTGACGCTACACTGCTAAGAGGGAGCTAGCTCCCTGGAGGTGGTATGATGACGAAATCTGCTAGAGGCCATAGTATCAAACCGAAAGAACCCGAGCATGCAAGGTCGGGATATCCAAGTTATAGAATCTGGCAAAAGTGGATGACGAGGACCAGCCGGCCGCCTCACAGATGTCCTTGATGGAGACACCACTAGATCAGGCCCATGAAGAGGCCATCCCTCTAGTAGAGTGGGCTTTTACTCCTATGGGGCACTCAAGGCCCATAGAGGAGTAACATAGAGCGATAGCTTCAACTATCCAACGCGAGAGGCGTTGCTTTGAGACCGAAGACACCTTGGTGTGGCCACCAAAGCAGACAAAAAGCTGGTCAGATTGCCTGAACGGCTGTGACCGCTCAATGTATATCCTCAAATCCCTCACTGGGCAGAGTAAATCCAGCTCTCGCTCATCTGACAATGGAGGCAGAGCTGAGAGGGAAATTACCTGTGCTCTGAATGGCGTCGAGAGCACTTTAGGGACGGAGCCATGCCTGGGTTTTAAAATGACCTTCGAGTCATTGGGCCCAAACTCAAGGCATGCAGGGCTCACCGAGAGGGCCTGCAAATCGGCAACACGCTTGACTGATGCTAGAGCAAGTAGCAGAGCGGTTTTGAGCGTTAGGGGCCGAAGGTCAGCTGACCGCAGTGGTTCAAAGGGAGGTCTTTTGAGTGCTCCAAGGAGCGTGTGAAGGTCCCAAGTGGAAACAGTGAGAGGACGTGGGGGCTTCAACCGCCTAGAACCTCTCAGGAAATGCACAATGAGGAGGTTTCGACCCACTGATTGGCCAGCAATAGGAGCATGAAATGATGCGATGGCTGCTATGTAAACCTTGAGTGTGGAAAGGGTGAGACCCTTGTCTAGACGCTCTTGGAGAAATGACAAGATCAGAGATACGTCACACTCAACAGGGTCTTCGTTTTGTGCTGAGCACCAGTCAACGAAGACTAACCATTTCTGGGCGTAGAGGCGTCTTTTAGAAGGGGCTCTTGCCTGAGCAATGGTGTGTAGCACGTCCCCGGGGAGGCTCAGAGGCTCCCATCGAGGGACCATACATGCAGAGCCCAGAGTTCTGGATGTGGATGCCAGATTGTCCTGACCTCGCACAGAACACCCCAACCCAGGTTGGACGCATCTGTTGAGAGGTCTGCTAGACAGGCCTGGTTGACCCTGATGCGAAAGCGGGCGTGCTGCCAAGCATGAGGTGGGGCCCGGAGTTTCAGCCATTATTGCAGGGGCCGCATTCGTAGGAGGCCGAGCTGTAAAACTGGGGAGGCAGAAGCCATCAGCCCTAGCATCCTCTGAAAGAGCTTCAGAGGGAAACAGGCTTTGTTCCTGACAGATGCCGTGAGCTGCTGAAGTACCAGAGCGCGCTCTGGTGATATGACCGCCCTCATATTGACTGAGTCGAAAATTGCTTCCAGGAACGTAATACGTTGGCTGGGGAGCAGTGAGCTCTTGGCGAAATTGACCCTGAGTCCTAGGCACTCTAAGTGGCTCAGCATCTGTTGTGGTCTAGCTCGGTTCGTGACTGGGCTAGAATGAGCCAGTCGTCGAGATAGTTCAGAATGCAGATTCCCATCTGTCTCAGAGGGGAAAGTGCCTCGTTCATGCACTTCGTGAAAGTGCAGGGAGCTAGAGACAGCCCAAAGGGAAGGACTGTATATTGGTAAGCCACACCCTCGAAAGCGAATCTCAAGAATCGTCTGTGATGGGGGGCTATCTGAATGTGAAAGTAAGCATCTTTCAGGTCCAGCGAGAAGAACCAGTCCTCGGGGCAAATCTGCGTGAGGATCTGCTTCAATGTCAACATCCTGAACTTCCGTTTCATGAGGGAGAGGTTCAGGTGTCTTAGGTCTAAGATGAGTCTGAGACCACCATCTTTCTTGGGGACAAGGAAATAATGGCTCATAGCCCTTCTCCTGAGAACCATCTACTGAGCTGAGAGCTGCAGAGGAAGTGCGTAGGCGGGCCGAGTAGGGGGCGTGCCACGACATTGTCAGCTTGGGGGGCCCCACTCCAGATGGAGTTCCTCAACGGCCTTGGAGAGGATGCGGAGAAGCTCGGCATCCATCCCAGCTCTGGCGTCGATGGGCTCTAGTGACGGCAAGTGGGCGGGGTCAGAATCACCGGCCCAGTCCTCCGTTTTAGAGTGACATGGAGTCGTCAAGCGGCTCATGCTCCGATCCGCCAAAAGAGACAACGTTGCTTGCTTCAGCCGAGGGACGCTGCTCTGGGCATGAGACGAGGACAGGGAACGGCTCTCTCATTGGAGAGGGTGAGGCACGCGGGTGCTGAGCCAGCGTGAGCTCACCCAAATCCGGGCTCTGAGCCCCTCTTCCCCACTGTCTTTTCCTGGCCGGCTCGCGGGTGAAATTAAAGAAAGCGATCCGCGAGCGCAGAAAGGCGAGACTCATGCTCTCACAAAAGCAGCATGAAGTCTCAGTGAGTGCAGCCTCAGCGTGGGGTTTACCCAGGCAGAAAATACACTCACCATGGCCGTCGTCATCATGCAAAGGGGCTCTGCATATGCCACAGCTGTGGCGCGGCATGGCCGCCGCCGTTAACACAGCGTTAGAAACGCTCTTTTAGAGAAGCTCTTTTGTGATCACCGGATGGCGGCAGGAGATCGCTGAGAAGCGGCCGGAAGCGGGAAGCGGGTGGCCCGAGAACGGCGCTTAGAGTGGCTGTCTGCGAGAACGCTGCAGGCATTCGGCGGTCTCAGCTGGTCTGCTGCGGTGCCTCTTCGATGGCGAGAGCTCGTTCCAGGCGAAGGTGTTCAGCAAAGATCCAGCGAAGTGAAGTCGTCGCTGAAGGAGTAAGATCTGATTTCTCTGGCGATTGCCTGCTTATATAGCCATTCGCCCCGCCCATTTTGGCGGGCTTTGGCGTGCTGCATCCCCACAGGCTCGCGCAGCTTTGCAGCGCTGTCATTGGTTTAAAAAAGTTTACAGATTAAACCAATGGCAGTGCAGTTGCACTGCGTTATTGAAAAAAAGCTTCATTATCGAGGAAAAAAGGAGCTTTTCCACATACGCAGTACTCGTTCCGTATCTCAGGGAACTGTTGGAGCAATTCGATATAAGCCAAGAGGAAACTGGTTATCCTTCGCTGTAAACAAAATGTCATACGTATTCCACTGGATGCCTCTTTCTGGTGAACGCGTGTACGACAGTTAGCAGAACTTAGAGATCATGGTTTCTAAAGTTATAAATATGGATTTTTTTTTTTTTACACAAGCACATCGCTTCACTTCAGGAGGCCATTATAAACAATTTTCATTTTTGGGTGAACTACCCCTTTAATGCTCAGTGTATTTTAAATAAACAGCCTGTCTGTTACATTCACTGCAGCGCATTTTTCTTGCATTCTCTATCTAAAATGAATGTACCCTATGCATGGCTGCTCGTATGAAGATTTTCATAATTGTAAAAATAAAAATCCCTATTTGACTCATTTTTATAGAGTTTCAACTGCGTTTAAAGTCTAGCAAAAATAAAAATAAAAGTCATATCATGAATAATCATGACCGATCACCGTTTACATTATCAATCAGAAGTGTCGCTTGAAGCAATCCTGCACATATCTAGTAATGATAATGTGTAGTTAGTTTTATGTTCTAATGCTTAATATTTGAAACAACCAAATAAATTAAGCATCTTACTTCTGGGGATTTGAGACAAGTTGGAGGATAAGGACTTGTCCGAATGTTTCGTGAATCCGGCTCCTCATCTCTAGATATGGCCGTGTCCCTTCTTTTTATATCAATCTATTGGATTTTACTACAATTTTCATTAGATGTTGTTGTACATCTGTCTTCAAAACTTGCAGCAGAGTTCGAAACTTAGGGTTAATAGTTTGGTACTAATCGTAAAAAAGTCATGGCTTAGCTGAACTCAAATTTTTCAAAAGCTTTTAGATGATCAAGGACTTACCACTGGATGATCAGCTTCAATCCTGTTCTCTATCTCCCTGAGAAGAAACCAACAAACACTGGTCACCACAGTAAACAGCATCACAACAGGTCATCAAAGAGCTTTCGGGGAGCCGTCTCATCATGTAGGTTTTCTTTCACATTTGAGCTTATTCTCCAGTAAGTCTTTCAAGCCAAATTATCAATTGTTATTCTGCTTACATCAGCCATGTAAACATACACTTTTTTTTTTAATGATAATCGAGTAGGAATTACTCAAACTTACCATATGTGAGTAATCCTTAAAATATGACTACTTAAATGTATCATTAAAAGTTAATTCACTGTATGATAAAAAAGGGAAATAAGTTTGATTTATGGTTACAATGACTATCACAGGACCAGTTAGATCACATCAAGAAACTGGAAATCATTTTTAACATGATCCTTGTTAAAATACTCTGATTCCTTGTCTTCCACCAGCATCATCAGTATTCCTTGGAGAACATCGGCAGTCCTTTGTGCGTCCCTGTCTTCCTTGCAGCCGAAGTTGAATTGTGCTTCACAGTGGGCAGAACTGAAAGGAAATGTTTACCGGAGGGTCCCAAAATGTGCTGCTGCTTGTCCTAAAAAAGATTCCATTACAGCCTCGAACTGGGGCCGATTTCTTCCAGCTCTACAAATCAAATTGTCATTAAATTTTTTTGTCCTTGTGTCTTTCCACCCCTTTTCCCAATTGTTTCCCATCCCCTCTGTACCGAGATCTCAATCAGGTAACAATGAAGTTAGCTTGCATTCATGTGATAATGTAACCATGCTCCTTTGTTCATAAAATAATGCTCATTTAATGTGCCCTTTTGCAGCCATTATAACCCACTTCTCTAACAACTGCTTTCAAGCAAAGTGTTTCAGATGTTCTTCAGCAAGACAAGATTTAACGTAACAAAATACTACTACAAAAGGCAAACACCAGAAAAATGTGGATGTCAGATCAGTGTTACGGATTCAATTTTTTGCTGAGCCCTGCACATGACATGTGGGGGGAAAAAATGAAATTTATTCCAAAATTTGTTAACTAAATTAAAACAAGTAAAATGAATTAGTACTACACAGGAATTAACTTGTGCCAAAGATATCTTATCTATTTTTCACCCCCCACGCATGTGCATGTGCATACATGAAAAACATTTTTTTTCCTCATAATAAAAATATATGTTTTCAGGCATCATTTACACAGAATACGTTTTTCAGAGCAAACGATCAAACTCATCCGTATAGCACATTTCTACCTCAAAAACGATGAAAAAACAGCACAGTGGAATCCAAAAACGCATTCTGTGTGAACGGCCCCTTAACCAGCATTTTTATTTCCTTAAGACTATAAAATATGAAAAGATGTTACATTTTCAGGGAAATTTATATTATTTGTTTCTTTTTTTATTTTGTTTCTCTAATAAACATTGAGTTTAAGGATGTTTAGACATTTTTTCTGAATAACAAGACAAAAATACTGATTAAGCGGTGCGAGGAAAAACCTACTCATTGTACAATCGAAAAAGACCAACAAACACCCCTACCGTCCCTTCAGCTCTCACTCACTCAGAGGTGTTCCTCTTTTCAGAGAAGACGCGGAGGATGAACTCGCCTTCCTGGTGCGGCTCGTAGGTGGAGGGAATGATGACGTACTCCCCGGGGCTCAGACGGAAACGCTGGGTCACCTCGCGCAGGTTAATGTAGGCCTTGGAACGAGCCTTAGAGTTGCTAGACATGAAGAACTCCTTCTGCATGTGCTGCTTGTTTCCGTGCATCTGACAGACAGACAAAAACAAAAAAGGAATCTGTATCGAGGTATGAAGACTCCTCTAGACTCCTCTGATCAACAGTGACAAAGGAGTTTATATTCTATCTATAAAACACATGTAAAGGAACTTGTTGGAATGCTAAACAGCTATGAACAGCATGTTATCCACCAGCCTCGAGTCCAAACATTCATTGTCTTCATACCTCCTTTGGAACCTGTGGACAAATGGAAATGAGTTGAATGCATTATCAAGCTGCTATTTGTGTAATTTCATGCTGGTAATGACAGGATAAAAATGCATTATGTATATTATATTTTAAATACGGTGTTTGATACCTCATAGATGGAAAATCCAATAGTGAAGAGATTTGCACCCAACTTGCGTTCTCTACGCCTGTTTTTCTGCATTAGAGCAACAACAAAGGTGCAAGCCACTTCATCATCCTCCGGGTCATCATCTTCCTCCAAGAGACGCAGGCGGTATTGTGGATTTGTCCAGAACGTTTCTATAGGAGACCACACATATTATATTAAAGCCATTATTGTCTTCTGTGAGACTTCCTGTTTGTTTTTTTAATGTGTGGAGCACTTTTAGGTGCATGAAAACTTACATATCAATTAAATGTACAATTAATATAATAATAAAAAGAAAATATTCCAGTTTCAGTTCATTAAAATAACACCCACCTGGATAATTCCTGCATCCTCCGGCAGAGCATCCTCTAACCCAGCGTCCCTCATTAACAGACACGGTCCATTTGTGCAACTTGTCGTCCTCCAAAGCATCAGGGGTCAGGTTGCAAATCTCAATTTTGGTGTAGTTTTTCTTAAAATCCTCAAATGACATCCTACAGGGGGATGACGAAAGTTCAAGCTTTCTCTAAGTGAATACCTTCATCATAAGGAAACGTTTGAACTCACCAGAATTCTCCATCGTCAGCGTTCTGATGCTGAAGTTTCTCTTTTTCTCCTTTAGAGAGGGTTTCCCACTCTTTTGAACTGCAGTAAAAAAAAAGAGAAAAAGCAGAGAAAAAAAATGATTGTAATAATTGAATACCAACATCTGCTTTTTAACCCTGAAAAGACTGGCATATGCTAAATTGTAAGTTTATTCAACCTTTAGAAAAAAGTAAGATAAAATTGCATATAAGTCATTTTTGTCATATTTAATACATTAGGGTTTTATGGCTCGTTATAGTCTGATATAAGAAAATATGGAAAATATGAAATTCTGGTAGTCTGTAATGTAAATCATTAAATCATTAAAGCACCTTACCTAGATTAAATGCATATGAATATCAGTTGTCACTCTATATCTCACAATAATATGTATTTATAACTAAAAATCTGTAGTTTTTATTGTATGGGGGCAAAACATACAATGCAATGCAGTACAAGGATTACTGAAATACAAATAAACTAAATAATAATAAAAAAATGCCATCTATACAGTACACATTTCCATACAGTATATTTTACATTAACTTAGATAAAAGTATATATTTGGAATGTATTTGGAATATATATTGATATTTGGAATGTTTCTATTTTTATATTTTAGTTTAGTTTTTTATGCTTTAGTTTTTTCACAACATGAACTTCAACTTCTGTGTGCTTTATTAATACTGATAAAGATTTCACAGAAAAAAAAGACACATTACGTGACCTAATGGTGATCATTTTTACGATCACACTAAAGGGTCTTAAAAAAATAAACTTTTTTTTTAGCATAACATTTGTCTTCTGTCAGATTTCAGAATGCATGCAGTAGATTGTGTGCAACAGATTTTTCAGCAACATTTTGAACATGCTGATGATAAAGGGGTCTTAGAAATATGCATATCAAATATGACACAGTAGACTTCACAGGTTTCAATTCAGGAATAAGCAGATACTCACTTATCGCTCCAAGGTCCGTTCCATTCGACCTGACCCCAAGGGTTACGCAGACGCACCAAACGAACTTTAGTCTCCTTCTGTTGGGACTGTTTACACTGCAGACACAAAACATCACCAATATCATCAGACACTACCAATATTATACTTTATAACAGAAGAAATCATCTTAAAAGTATCAACTAACAGAATCTTTACCTCCTCTACAGCAGTAACAGAGTAGGCATGACCCTTCACGAGTCCTGTTGTAGTACGAGTTTCAAAGCGAGCTGGAACCAGGGACTGTGGGTAAAAATTCAATTGCTTTATGGAAGAATATGATGATTTGGGCCAAAAGTTATCATCAGTTTTATAATAAAGGTTATTAAGCTGCTTCTTCTGCCTGACTCACATCAATGGAGCAGCCCATGAGGGAGCCTCTCTCCAGAGCTTTCTTCATGATCTTATAAAGCTCTTTAGGGGCCTCCTTCATCTCATAGAATTCAGTCACTCCACCAGTGAAGTCCTCCATCCCCTCAGCAGTGTTTCCACCTTTAAGAGCCTCATAGGAACCATGAAGCCTTAACAGGAAAGCGTATATATATATTATGTTTGTATTCCATTGGCATTTCATCATGCATCACCATTTCATAAATGTAATATGGGATTTTGTGCATTGGAATATACCAAAACATTTACTGATATGCATTTGGTGTTACAGAGAGATCCTTTCGTTCACAAAATTAAGCGCCTCTTAAAATAAATATCATCTAAGAATTCTAAGAAAAAAGCCACAATTCTAAGATTTTAGAGGAAATTTCTTGAAATGCAAGAAATTATGCCAGAATTGTGTCATAAACTATCTAACTGTCATAAAACATGCAAAGATAATTGCTTACTTAGCATAAGCTTTCTCCAGCAGAGCACTCCAGAATTCATTTCTTTCAGCCGACTTGGTGAACACCAGCTGGTTGTTGAAGGTGGGAATGCGGTCATCAACAACGACATCCACCCAGTCGCCATAATGCCAGAACTGAGGTGGAAAGCAGACATAGAAAAACAGAAAATCAGACATAATCAATTCAAAAGCTACTTTTCTCAATGACACCGACCTGGAAATGGAAAATTCCAGCATAGCCTTCAGAGAAGCTCTGCTCTTGAGGTATAACACGATACAGCAGCTTGTCGTTCAGAGTCAAGGATGCAATGGCTGCAAGCAACCAGCAGTCTCCTAAAATGAATAGAAAATAATATGTCACATCAGTGGGGGATATTTAATACTGTACATATAGACCTATTCGCAGTAAAACAGGGGCCTACACTGCTGAGCTCTGCATTTTTACACTGTCCAGGGCAACATGCCAGGTTGGTAATCTGCCCTATGTTTTAGCAAGCTTTGTGTCTTTGGTCTCTTTTATTGTGCATGTGGCGTCACAACAATAGAAAGCGCTGCTAGTTGGATTCCTTTCCAACAGGGAACACAACACAATATGGAGGGGTCCCACTGTACTGCAGGTCTGCATATAGGGGGCCAGAGAGGTGCTTACTGCCATGAAGTTGCAATTTGAGCCTATAAACACTACCCAAAGATCATTTAAACAGTCTATAACGATAGTGTGTCAATGTGTTCAAATGTTGTCTTACCCAGGTCTCCCTGGCAGATATCTGTCCTGCTAGCGCCTCCAACAATGAACTGTGGGTTATCACATATCTCCTGCAGGACACACATCACCAAAGAGTTTGTTTATAACTGATTCAAGAGCTTTGGGATGTTACACACAGATTCACAGATGCAAAGAGTGAGACTGTTTCTGATTATTTCTGAAATCAATGGATGGATGGACAGACTAGTTGTCACATGGTTTTAAGTTAGTATGGAAGTATGTTTCCACCTCAGATTAATTATATTGTAATTGTCTATTTCTGTGCAAATTTTATTTCTTGTAATTGTGACTTTATATATCATAATTTCACCTTTATTTCTCATAATTGTGACTATATCTCATTTTGACTTTTCACAATTGTTTTTTTTTTATTTCTCACAATTTCAGTTTTATATCTCAAAGTGTGACTGTATTTTCCACGATTGTGACTTTTTATCTCAAATTGATTTTTCTCAAATGCGACTTTATACCGTATCTTACAATGTGACTTTCATTTTTCTTAATTATGGTTAACATTTTGAATGTTTCTTGTAATTGCGACAATATATTTCACATGACTTCATTTCTCGCAATTGTGACGTTATATCTAACAGTTTGACTTTACTTCTCACAATGTGAATGTATTTTTTACACTTTTGCGACTTTCTATTTTGCAATGCAATTATTTTACATAATTGTGACTTTTTATGTCACAATGTGACTATTTCTATCAATTGCAACTTTATATCCCACACTGTAACTTAATTTTTAGCATTTGCGATTTTTCACACCGACTATTTTGTAAATTTTTATTTTGTCACAATGTGAAGTTTTTTTGTAAAGGTAACTTTATACTGTGGCTATCATTTATCGTAATTGCGATTTTATATCTCACAATGTGAATTTTATTTATTTTGCATTTGTGACTTTTCAGCTCACAACGTGACAGTTCCTTGTAATTGTGACTTTATATCTCAAAATGTGAATTTATTTTGCTATTTGCAACTTTTTTTATCTCACGATTTGACTATTCCTTGTAATTGCGACTTTTAAAGCTCACAAATTTGATGTTATTTTTTCTCAATGGCAACTATATTTCACAATGTAATTGTATATGTTGTTAAATTATTGAAATATTAACTTACTCCATCAGCCAGCACTTCAAGGAAATATTTTTGCTTGGCATAACAACAAATGTTAATTTGTGCATTTCATAAATTCCTTTGTGCTTCATAATTAACTTTACTAAAAACTCATCAAATACTCCTTAATATGCTATTATTTTGTTGTCACCAAAGATGAATGTCTAAACCAAGCTTGTATACACACATGTTAAGAAAAGTGACACCTAGCCCCCAAATATTTTTCCAATATGCTCTCTAAAATTGTTTGCCATCTGAGCATTATCACTGTCCATGAATGTGTACATTTACAAGCATATAAATACATTTTACAAGCATATAAATACAAGTCCCATTAGTAGAGTTGCTTCATAAATCCAATTTGCCATTTCCACATCCCACCTATGTTAGTCCCAGTCCAATCGAACTGACATAGGCCCTCTGCCTCCTACCTTGGGACGCTTCCAGACAATGTTCTTGACTTTGTTGGACTTGTGGCCCAACTCTTTGAAGCCAAGGGAGTCCACAGTGGCAGGGAAGGATTCATCCTCAAAAAGGGCCTTCTTCTGGAGATACTCCTGCTTGAGGGTGTTGTAGTCCTGGCCACTGAAACGGATGGGTTTGCTCAGGGATCCTTCGCCATCCCTTCTCTCTCTTTCACGGATTAACCGGTCGCAAAAGAAACCAGATGGTGTATAGGGCATCTCGTCTCACTGGGACAGTGTTTTTTAGGGATTGAAAATACTGGCTTTTGCCACCACAACTTAAATCTCACAAGCCAAAAATCCCTGGCATAAATTCAAACAGCTGAACTCTGATTGGTTGTCCTGCTATATGATGCACCTTTCATGCAGTCAGGGAATAGAAAACAGGGTTAGAAGAAAAAGACAACGTGTGAACACACTCCTTTTACGTGCACAAATATGTACACACAAACACACCTGCATACATACACAAACTGCTACAGTCTTCTCTTTGGACTGCTCTCATTGGCTGACGGACAATGAGTATTGGGCGACAGTTGTGCTCTCGTGCCGCCATTGTAGGGTGACACAAAGGAGAGCAGCCCTGCAAAGAGAGGCCAGTGAGATGGCCTACCTCAGCAGAAGGCATTCACAGCCTTTAAACCTGTTCTCAATAGAGTTCAGCATTAAGCACTCTCAGCATAAAGACAGCAGGCTTGACCTAACTTCACAAAACTCACTATATTATGTCACTTTATCAATTTGGATAATTAATAACCCTCTTTTGTTACCACAGCTGTTGAATGTTCACTTGTATCATACAACAGTGTTTCGTTTGGGGTCGCTAAGATTTTTTTAATCAAAAGTACAGTAAAACAAAAATATTGTGAAATATTACAATTTTTAATTGTATTATGTTAAAAAATGTATTTATTCCTGTGATGGTAAAGCTGAATTTTTAGCAGTCTTCTGCATCACCGGTGCTCAAGTACTATTTTTTTTTTTTTATTACACATTTTTGTGTTTACATTTTTTTATTTCAGGATGATTTGATTAATACAGAGTTCAAAAGAACAGCATTTATTTAAAATAAAATTATTTTGTAACATTACAAATGTCTTTACTGTTAACAATATAATGCATCCGTGCTGAATAAAAATAATTTAAACTTACAATATCGCATAAGTGTGGCAAAGATAAATGGCTAATAATTCATGTTAAAATGACCAAGCCATTAAAATCATATAATGTTTTTAGATTTCTTGAGATGGACAATCATTGTGGAGGGAATCTTTAAAAATACATTCCATTATTAAAGTGCTGATTTAATTAACCAAATTATAATTTTTTATTGCAGTTGCGAGTTTAAGGCATAAACAGGCATAAACAGTTTCTTAAAAAGAAATGTAAAACAACAAAATAGTAAAAAAATAAAAATAAAAAAAACATCCTGGTAATTAAATAAATTCCATCAACTAAATAACTATTTCCAGGCTTTGTGTATTTCTAGGTCCAATCAAGTTAAAGTTAACACACCTCGCTTTACATCAAATTCAAACATAACTGCTGTTATCTGTGCACCTTAAAGTGAGAAACAGAAGATTTACTGACAACTCTATGGTTTATATTTAACACCACATTATTATAAAAGGAAACTTTTAGCCTCTTCACATATGATTTGAGTTTGGGTTTTCTTTTTAAACTATTCAGACAAAGAATGACCACTGATTCCACTTTGTCATCTGAGACAAAGGAGCCTTGAATCAAATTTCCACTCCTAGTAAATAGCCCCCTAGATAGATTAGTGTAGCGTCAGTTTAGTAATGAATGGGAGGTTGGATATGGGACCGTAATTATTTGGTTTTTTAGAATCCAAACCAGGTTTTTTAAAGGGATAGTTCACCCAAAAAATGTTATTTGATGTTCATCTTGCCCCCAGGGTATCCAAGATGTAGGTGACTTTGTTTCTTCAGTAGAACACAAACTAAGATTTTTTTTACTGATACTGTTGCAGTTTATCAGTCTTATAATGTAAGTGGATGGGAATCATGGCTTAAACATACAATAAAACTAAAAAAACATACACAAACAAAACCAAATGAAACCCTGCGGCTCGTGACGATACATTGATGTGTAAAGACACAAAATTATCAGTCTGTGCAAGAAACTGAACAGTACTCATATTATTTTTTTCCTTTGATTGACGCAATGTGTGTCCTGTGCGTGTTCTCAAGTAGGATCGCAGACTTATAAGTGCATTACTGCCACCTATCTCTCAAGTGGACCATTGACACTCCTAAATGAGATTGTAGATAGAGTGTCAATGGTCCACTTGAGAGATAGGTGACACTAATGCACTTATAAGTCTGTGATGCACCATAAAGCAAGAAGAAGAGGACACCTCATGCCTGCTGCTGAGAACTCGCATAGGAGGATGTGCTTAGGAGAGTTATAACAGTTCAGACATTGTGTGAATCAGAGGTAAATAATTATATAAATACTGTTCATTTTCTTGCACAGTCCGATTGTTTTGTGTCTTTACACATCAGTGTACCATCACGAGCCGCAGGGTTTTATTTGGTTTTGTGTATTTTTTTTTTTTTTATGCTTTAGCCATGATACCCATCCACTTAAATTATAAGACTGACAGACTTTTCATTTTTGGGTGAACTATCCCTTTAAAAACCTGGATAACAGAAGCAGTTTGGAGAGATGTAGGGACATTGGCAGTACATGTTTAGCAGCCATTACCAGTCTTAATTGCTGCTCAAGAAACATTTGAAACAATTATAATTATGTTGAAAACAGTTATAGTAATAGTTTAGTGGAAACCACTATAATTTTTTTCAATATTCTTAATAAATGGAAAGTGAAAGATAGCAGCATTTATTTGAAACATAAATCTTTTTTAACATCATACATTTCTTGACTGTCACTTGTGATCTATTTAATGCATCTTTTACTAAATAAAAATATTAATTTCACTTACTGACCCTAGACTTTTGAATAGTATAGTGTATATATTGGTATTAAAATGTGATTCCATCCCTGACCTGTATTATGGTGCCACCCAGTATTTCTGTTGTGCTGTCATGTGTCACCTTAGTGTCCAGGGCCACTGTGAGAGTGATTGGGTGCTGCTGTAAGTCTGTTGTACTGGACCCACAACCTGCTCTCCTGGGCACCACTGTCCCCCCACGCTGGAACACAGGCAGCTAACACAGGGGATAAACTGTAAATAACCCTGTATGATTACTAGTATTCAGACTGCTGTATCAGAGATGTAACAGGAGTCTCACAGTGTTCAGAGTAACTGGCAGATCCAGAGTTCTGGCACCCTTGTGTTCCACTGCCATGTTTGTTTCGTACCAAAGCTTTCAGATACACAAAACAACTCTTATGAACGCACTTTAACTTTCAGTACAATGTATATTGTACAATGCATATGGAAATTAGGCTTACCTCATCAGACCCTGCCAGCAAAACCTTGACCTCTGTGACCCCAGGATCTGTCACATGGCAAACAAAGAGATCAGCATCTGAAAATATCCATTAGTTACAACGGCACTGGACATTGGACTGCTATGTTCTAAAAGTTATATGCTAATATGATAAAGTGACCAGTGGTGGATTAAGAACACATATCAAGTACACGTACTGTATATCAAGCTCTCCTTTTCAAACATTTGTTTGTGTGAGTATAAGTAAAGAAAGTACTTAGATATTTTATGTACTTATAAGTATTGAAAGTAAAAATGCTAATTAATGAACCATGTTTACTGATTTAGCAATTTTATATATTTAGCAGATTAAAACATTGAACATGTATTCATCAGCAAATAAGCAAACATTTTATGCCATTCCCAAAATACGCAAACTATCAAAACTTTAAACTTTAACTCAGAAGCCAGAAGAAGTGTCAGAAGTCAGAAAGAGCTTTATTGGCAAGAATGTTTAAACACACAAGGAATTTGACTTGGCGACAAAGGAGCTTCCAGTACAGAAGAAAATTACAGTCATAGTGCAAACATACATGATAGTGCAGACATAAATAGGAATTACACTGTCGAGATGAAAAATAACAACAAATGCTATGCAAATTTTTCTGCCAGGAATTACACAAGCATCAGTCTGTCAGAACACCTGAGAAGAGATGCCAACCCCTCAGAAAACCTCAGATAATGACAACCCTTAACCAACATAAAAAACTCCCAAGTTTTGATCCTTGAGAAACTCTACCCAAAGAGGTCTATTGGGAATCACACAGAAATAAAGATGGAGGTTGGAACAGGCCTGGAAAATAACAAAGACTTTAGATATCCCAAAATGGTGCACTCCTATGACTTATGAATGGGAGAAAGTACAACATGCAATATGGCATAATAGTCCCGCCTTTTAAATAAAAGAGCAAAAACACACTACCGTTTATATGTTCGGGGTCAGTAATTATTATTATTATTATTTTTTTATTTTGATTGTTTAAAAGAAGCTTCTTATGCTCACCAATAATACCAAACCAAATATACAGTAAAACAGTAGTATTTGTGAAAGATTATTACAATATAAAATAAGTTTTATATGTTTATTAAAATATACTTTATTCCTGAGATGGCAAATCTAAATTTTCAGCATCATTACTCCAATCTATAGTGTCAAGAAACATTTTCTTATTAATTTGAATGTTAAACATAGTGTAATTTTGTGGGAAAAATAAAGAATTTTTTTGAAATATGACAATATAATAAAGAAAAATATAATAAAAATAAATAAAATATAATATTAGATGAAAAACTGAAATGGAAATTAGAAAGGTTGCCTTGGAAACTTACTTAAATGAAGTTGAAGTACTAACATTACTAAAAACTAAAACTGTAATAAAAATAAATTAATGGTAAATAGGGGGGAAAATCTATTCATTAAAAAAAAGTGAACTATCTCTTTAATCATTAGTGTAGTAATAGTGATCACTGATATAAATCCAATCCAAATCCAAAATGTGGATTGTGCTTGCTCATGTGATGTCAGGCTACTCTGGCTGGCTTGTAGGGTCTTGTGGATAGTTGTGTGTCAGAAGAGTTTCTATGATACTTCTGGTGCTTAAGATACACACCAAAGTTAAATAATTAAGGCAAGGTTTTATTAGTTACATTTTGGTGAAATTTTGCAAGCAGAAAAGGTCCATTCTTCATTGTCAATAGTGGTGTGTGGCACAAAGCACACCCCACAGAGAAAAACCAGATGCAAAATCTGCATTTTTTTTTTTTGCATCATCTTTTTTTTTTTTGCAAAATCCCTAATCACACAGCATGCTCTTGAAATAACTGGATTTTGCTTGCAAAGTCTTGCCGAGCAACAGTAAATGTGACCCACCTTTAAAATAAGGCCTGTTTACATCAAGAAAGATAACCAAAAAATGTATATATTAGCGTCTACACCAACAAACATTAACATTCTGTTTATTATTTGTAAGTGTGTTCTGCAGTTTTGTCGACTGCTTCTTTAACTGTTCAATTAAAAGAAAGAAAGAAAGAAAGACAGAAAGAAAGAAAGAAAGAAAGAAAGAAAGAAAGAAAGAAAGAAAGAAAGAAAGAAAGAAGCACTAAAGCTCATCTGTGAGCACTAAAGTCTGGAAGTTCCTCTTGTCTCCTATTGTAGAATACAAAGGTTAAGAGAATTAAAGCTTATTAAATTTATTAAATATATTCACTAAGGAGACTTACTTTTTAAATAATGTTAGCCTACCTGTAGAATATGATGTCATGGTTTTCTTTAACTTGAAACTCTTGAAACAAATTAACCGGAATCAATAATGTAATGATGTTATACACAGTGCATCATATCATAATCATAATCCACATTTCTGTCATATTTCTAATAGAGCAATCTTCAAGTATATGCTACATGCCCTGCAGGACAGTAATGATAAAAAATAATGTTAAATACACATAGATAGATAGATAGATAGATAGATAGATAGATAGATAGATAGATAGATAGATAGATAGATAGATAGACAGACAGACAAATTAAACAACCTCATTCTGTGTGACCATGAACACACTCTTGCGTTATTTACCTCACAAAAGATTCAGCTCCATGAAACATTCACCTCCATGATTCCGCCTTTCTTTTACTGTTTATGGATTCCGCCAAATGAAGAGGAAGTTTTTTTCTTTCCATTGGCGACAAATTTGCTGCAAGCACTAAATGTAATGTGACACAGTAATATTCCTCCCAAGGTCATGAAGGCTCAGACAGCCGACTTCATCCGTTCAGCCGCATTCAGTGCGTTTTTGTGTTACTTTAAGTGCTTGAAAATGTTTGTAATACCTTAAAATGTTATTTTCAGCGACAGTTATCATACAAATGGGCGCTTGAGTCATCAATCTGTATTAAAATACTACTTTTTAACTTCTTGTGTACATTAATCACAAACGACTGTGATTGGTCCTTCTTGAGTAACGTCGAGAAAAGTAACAAGGAGCTATCAGACCATAGCACCACTGATGCTACTTTATCCACTGTAATAATTCAGCAATTGACAATAATTAACTCCTTAGGTATAACACTGAAATAACAGTGTTTTTACTATTTTTTATTATTATTGTTATTATTATTAGTGTTTACTTTTTTTCTTTTCTTTTTTTTTTTGAGAATTGCCTGTTTGGATGACGTTAGGATGTCTGGTCTTAAATGAGATAAGACTGGAACCATGTATTCTTTATATCCTTCATTTTCCTCCTCATCATGCAACTGTACCAGGAGAATATACAGGACTCATAAAAAGCCAACTTTTTCTGTCTGAAAGAAAGCAGTTTTTGTCTGTATAGCAAATGAGCCTAATCCACAAGTCTGATTTGATTGCACTTACATTCTTGTATACAGGTAATATTTCATATCATATCCTCCTTGGACCCAGGCATAGGCTCATGGTCTTCAAAATGACATTTGACAGAACGATCAAATTTAGCACTCTTATGGAAATATTTTGTAATCATCATTTAAATCTAACTAATTTCCAAAATTGTTTGTCATAAATAAACAAATCAGAATATCACTTTGTTCTGAAACCGGGCATCATTTGTCTTCTGTAAAGGACGCCAGGACAAACATCATGTTAATAGGGAAAGAAATTATAGATCAATATTCCTATGAAAATGTTGCAAATTTATTACTCATTATTATACTTCTTTTTTTTTATTATTATGGTTTGCTTCAAGAATACGTTAATATGCCAATTAGATGCAATGTATAGATTCAATGTATAGAATGTGAATACCAATTTATGGACATTTTATACACACATATTGCATAAATTAAAATATTAATAGTATGGTTAAAAAATAGCGTTAAACATAAATACTGATTGGTGAATGAAAAAATACAACATTGTTTTTGCCTATACAAGGTTTTTTTTGTTTGTTTTGTTAATTTTTTTTTCAAGTCTATTTATTTGTTTATCCTTTACTTTTTTATTCTTATTTTTTTTTTCACAGCTAGTTCTGGTGTCCTCTGCAAATGACATACAATAAAATATGGATAAAATATATATTTTCAAAAATGTTTCCTCTCCATTTGTTTCTTATGCTCCAACCAATGTAAATGACATAATTTAAGA
This sequence comes from Carassius auratus, assembly GCF_003368295.1. Taxonomy (NCBI): domain Eukaryota; kingdom Metazoa; phylum Chordata; class Actinopteri; order Cypriniformes; family Cyprinidae; genus Carassius; species Carassius auratus. The sequence continues at coordinate 7,014,782 of NC_039284.1, forward strand.
AAAAATCACGAACCTTTTTTTTGTTGTTGTTGTTGTTGTTCTCAGGAGGATATATTATTTAATGCTTTTAGAAGAAGACCGAAACTAAACAAGAGGCGAACATTACTGTCCCGGGTCTCAACGGAAGAGGGCACCTTCCTCCCAGATTTGAGCAGTTCTCGAGGACGCGCCCTGAGAATCCACGTGCACTCGCAGAATGGAATGCCAGTTCGCGCGCTTGCTGTTGCGAAGGGCGATAGCGTCGCGAACGAGCGCGCATGCAAGCAGATGGATCAGATGAGACGTGCGTCACGAATCCATTCTGCAGAGATGCTGAAGGAGCCGCGACAATAAAGCGACGTTTAGAAAAGAGAAACAAGGATATCACCCGCCGTCCTCATGGATGAACATTACGCATATATAACGTTAAACCATTTGACATCTTCTACATGATTTTCAAGCGCATTCTGTGAGAATTATAAACCACACCCGGCTCTCTGAGGAACAGGGTAGAGGTGAGTAACATAGACACGGACACACGGCCTGTGACATGCCGTCAGTGATATTAATGCAGTTATATGACTGTTTCCAAGGTCATAGCCACGTACCGGAATGAACCAGATGTAATATGTGTGTGAATGTGTTGTCTGTGTTTATTGTAGCAACGCAACACATCGAGCTGCGCGGATCTCATTTCAACAGCGGCCCGCTGCAGTCATTAAACCTGACCAAGAACACGACAGACACCGGTCTGATGGGTTTATTAAGAAGTTAAAGTCGTCGGAATAGAAAGCAGCAAATGTCGAAAGTAACTGCTGTAATTATCGGGTAATTACTTAAGCTCTGCAAGACACGCAAACGCTCAGTGTCACGTTACACAGGGTTTTGTTTTGTTTTTCTTTAGCACCTCTGCACACCTCTAGTAACGTTACATTAGTTTCACAGATCAGTCTTTTAGTATGTAAACGTTAAAATGACAGCTGTCAATCACTAAGCTCTTTAAAGGAAGGAAAGCTCAATTCTTCAATTCTAAGAGATGATATCATGTCTTTACATTTACATTTGCCTGACATTTTTTTATCCAAAGAAACTGAGTTATAGTCTAACACAGTCCTCCAGTTTGATTGTCTCAAGAGTGCACTAATGTGTCACTGGGATGTTCTGTTGTGTGGCTCTGCTGGTATTATTTGAGTTCCAGCACATACAAATGAGTGTGTGTGATGGAAAACCAGGAGTGGAATCCTAACAAGGTGATTACATGTGTTTACAATGCGGGAATGGAAATCCACTCACATGTGTTGTTCCAGACTGTGTTGACATGCAAAGCTTGAAGCTCGTGCTTCTTTTTGGAACTATTTTCACTGAAAGAGAGAAAATATACAAACCAAAGGTGCGGTAGTATTTACTTTTGTTCTGCAAAAATTTCACAGGAAAAATCCAATAATTTTCTGGAACATTGTGGGAACATTCCCAGAACATTCTATTTACATTAAGCAAACTTTCCTGGCTAGCCAACAGGGTCCTAGTTCCTAGGTTCCTAAAAGGTTCCCAGAAAGTTCTCTGAAGGCTCCCAGAACGTTCACCTAACCTCTTTACTCTGATATTCCCATCCAGCATTCCTGTGTCCCATCATGTAGTACACGACATCATGTACCTTCTCCAGACAAAGAGGGAACTGCTCCATCTTTCAAGAATAATCTTTGTGTGAATCCGGCATTAAACTGATTGAGATTGAGGAAGCTGTCCTCGGCAAAATGTGCTGCACATAGTTTTACATGTGGATTATAATATTCTGAAACTGAGTTAAACATAAATTGTAACCATTGATCTCTAAGTACAGTGTCCCTGGGAAGCCGAAAACAAAGGTGATTGGACTCCAAGATGAAAATAACAGTGAACAGTGAAGAAAGATAGAAACAAACCATGGAGTTTATGATACGCTTAACCTTGGCTTAATTTCAGCTATAAAATTGGGTTCTTATGATCATTATAATGCGATTTGACTGCTTTAATGTCTACACTTTATTAAAAGCTTAGTTCAGACATGAAATTCTGCCAAATATAATTTGTTTATGAAAAAAAAAACATTTAATTAGAATAATCTAATTCAGAAAACTCTGCAAAGTTTTAATTAGTTTTACATGGTTATGACATCTAAAAATAATCTGCAGGGAACGTTCTGGTGTCATTCTTTCTAGGTTATAAAACCTTAAAATAACCTGAAGGGAATGTTCTGGGAATGTTCTCTCTTAATTATATTAAAAAAGAACCTACAGGGAACATCATAGAACGTTCTTATTTTGTTCTTATTTGGTTCCTAAAAAAAGGTTAGAGGAACGTTCCGCTTTTGTTGGGAACAACTTCAAAATAATCATATTGATTCAAGCATTTAAAATGCATATTATTTATATTTATATTTATGCCTCCTGTTGGCGAAGTTGTGTAAAGTGTTAGTTCACCCAAAAATGAAAATTAGGCTGCGTTTTACTCATCCCCGATGACTTTCTTCTTTCAAACTTATCCAGTTGGAGTTATATAAAAAAAATAATCTTTGATCTTTTAAGCTCTATCGTTGCAGTCAGCGGTAGAGATCGACTGATGTGGGTTTTTCTATAGCCGATGCCGATGTTTAGGGGTCAGGGTCAGCAGTTGGCTGATATGTGCTGCCGATTTTTAGGGCCGATATCTTGAAGTTTTCTCCTTCATTTTCATGCTAAAATGTCACACTAATAATAAGTGGATGCACAACATTTCTAAACTTATCATCATTTATTGAGCACTGACTTGAACCATCTCTAGAATCGTAATTTTGTGCACTGCACGGTATTAAAATAAAAGATGTATCCAAAGTTAACCAAACAAATCAATAAACTGACCAAGTATTAAATATATAAAATGGGTAAAATATGATAAGTCAATCATTTACATAAAAGTTTCAGAGCATTTATCAAGTAGAATTTTTAAAGTTTGTTGGAACATAAATGTAAACTTAAGTATACATTTAAATAAATACAATTTTAGAAATAAAAATCAATTAAACTGAAACATATAAAAAAATAAATATATAAAAAATAAATAACAGTAGTGCTGCAAACACACTAGCAACTAGCAACATTTGTGTTTGGTATAAATGACACAGGACATCTAAAGTTCATTCTAATTTCAAACTTACATCGCAGTCTGTTCATTATTAAAATAAAGTACAGTCAACCAAACATATAAAAGGTTACACTGGTCAGTTTAAATAGACCGTAGTATACCCGTCCACTCTGCTGTTATGCCAAGGACGTTTTTGCTCATGTGAAGAGGATGATCTTTTCCGTCTAGTTTACATTAAATAAATAACAAATATTTTAGTTTAACATTCAGATACATTGCGAATATGGAAACATTTGGATATGTGCAGAACGAGACCTGAGCAATAACCTCCAAAAACATCTAGTCAAACCTGCGCTCGCTCGTCCTCGTATGCACACACTCATGCACTGTCACGATCTAATGCTCTGTAAATGCCAGGTTTTTTAAAACAAATAGGGCTAAAGGAACGCAAAAATTCAAAATTGAACATTTTGCAGAACAGGATCAAACAAAAAAGTATTGGTCATATTACTGGCATAAAATGTTTGATGTGAAAAAAAGCGGTTCACTGACAGCGCAGCACAGCCACAAACACCACAGTTATGTTTGGGATAATATTATTTTTAATACTAGTGTTATTTGAAAACATTGCAATTATGTTTTAAAATACAACGACGAGCAACACTGAACCATTTAAAGAGGCGCATTCAGTGGTCTCCTTGACGGGAAAGAGTCAAAAATTATATCAAACGTAAGGCGCGCTCTCTTCATTTTATCAAATGATCATAATCACATCTATTCATTTTACAGTCCTGCTACTAGAATTTTATTGAGACTAAAACCCCTTTAATTCGGGTGAGAAAGCTTTTTTTCCAAGTGGCTTTTCCACATAATAATAATACCGCTGCAGATGCATTTTGCAGCATTAAGGTTATTAATTGATCGTTAATTTAAACGACGATCGATCTTGGAAATTATCGAATATTGACATCCCTAAATGCAAATGAGTTGGATGGAAACCTGGTTATTGTCTGTATCAAAACCATGCTTCCAAACAAATGTCATTCACGGTTGTGCGCAGCTCCAGGACAGCTGTCTCTCCGAGCGCGGTGCTGTCTTTGAGCGGGGCGGAGTAACGGAGCCCTAGTGTTTGTGAGAGCTGCCAACTTCTCCATTTACAGAGTGAGATTCTCTGACTACCTTTATCTCCCAGGACTGTTGTTGAATATTCCAAAAGTTTTGGCTTGGGGTCCATCACATGTGGCAGGAGCACTTTCCACCGCACCAATAACACTGGGCTGCCCGCCGACGTGCCTGACTTTAAATCAGCGCTACTAAACACGGATATCGGCCGATGCCGATATATGAAAAAATGACAAATATCGGTCCACCTCTAGTCAGCGGGTGTTGCAGTGCTTCAGTCCAAAAGACCTGAAATAAAAAGTGTCCTTCCATAAAAAAAGGATGCAACTTCACGAGTCTCGTGAAAACCAACATTTGTTTACAAGATCAAAAGAAGCAAAGTTTCCTTACTTTAGCAAAGCCTCTCCTCTTGGCAAATCCTCAAACATTCTTATTTACAAATCCTCGTTTTGTCCATCTAATTTGTAACCGTTGTTTTGTTGATCTCTCCGCTGTATTTCACTGCAATGATACAGCTTGAAAGATCAAAGACAATTTTTTTATATAACTCCGATTAGATTAGTTTGAAAGTAGAAAGTCCTATACAACTAGGATACCTCTGGGGTGAGTAAAACACAGCCTAATTTTCTTTTTTGGGTGCACTAACCCTTTAAAGGCCAACCTTAAAAGATATAAGGTAGCAAGTAGCAAAAGTTGAAAAGTTCGTTAATAGAACAACGTTGCTCCCCCTTTTGGAACTTTTTTGGAACTTCGTTTGATGTGTATCAGGGCCTTAAAGGTGCTGTAGGGAACTTTTGTTAAAAAAATATTTTTTACATATTTGTTAAACCTGTCATTATGTCCTGACAGTAGAATATGAGACAGATAATCTTTGAAAAAAAATCAAGCTCGTCTGGCTCCTCCCAGTGTCCTATTGCCATTTGCAGAAACTCCATCGCTGCCGGTGAAAAACAACCAATCAGAGCTGCGGTCCGTAACTTTGTTTGTGTTCAAAATGTAGAAAAATGAACATAATAAGCGAGTACACCATAAATACATTTTCAAACCGTGTTTTTAGCCTGTCCTGAATCACTAGGGTGCACCTATAATAAGTGTTTATATTCAGACTATTTTAGATTGCTTCGGGGGTACCGCGGCGGAGTAACCCAGTACCTTTGTGATTCTTCATAGACATAAACAGAGAGAAGTAGTTCTGGCTACGATGTTCTTCCACAAGACGCAAGCAGTTCTGTTTATTAAGCGCTAGAGCGTCAAAAGTTACCTACTGCAGCTTTAAGTCATGATCACAAGAAACCAAGAAAGAACAATATTAATAATCCATGGCCTCTTAGGACTTCCCTGTCATGTGATTGCGAAAAAGTAATTCTCTTGTTTTAGTTAAATCTTGGCTGCTTTGTATCAATTCATTCCCTTTTTAATTTAAACAAATGTTGAATTCTTCGCCATGATATCAGATTTTTCCACCACATGGAGACAAGGGCTGTTACATCGATATCCATTTATACAACGACCAATTGATGGTATTATGTGTCCATGCAGTGTTTTAAAAATCAGTATATATTTTTAAGATGCACCTTTATTTTGACACTCTCAAGTCATCCATATATGCGTGCAATGTCCTAAAGTAAAACCCCTCGAAGAAAATTTGTTTGAAATCTACATCAAATATTTGATTAGATTTTTTTTTTTTCTTCAATACTTAAAATGTTAACAGATTTTTTCCTTTTATTTGCTGTATTTTTTAAATTCCAGGCACAAGGACATCCAACTTAATCAAATATAAAATTTTTGCTCCACAGTTTTGCTTCCTGACTGTGAAACCACTGATTGTGCATTGTAAATGCTGTCACAGTACAACAAGCAATACTCAAACAATCTTCTTTTCTTCTCTGGGTGCAGAGGGCACCACACGGCTCCAATGCCAGTCCCAGACCCCTGTCGCTGGCGTTAGGGGACAAGCTCGGAGCAGACCACAGACAGGATGAGCGCAGGGCAGGAGCAGACAGACATCCTGTCAGCAGGCATTGTGGTGAAGGACCGATGGAAAGTAGTAAGTCTGCAGGTTTTATCTAATGCTCATCAGTGTAGTGCTTGGCTTGTTAAATAACCAGACAGTCTCGTTATTGATTTAGACAGTTCTTAAAGAGATTGTTGCTCACAAAGATGAAAATCTGGAAGTTGAAAAAAAGCATTTCAATCTGCTCTCTTGAAATTATGTGATACTATGTTTTCCTATCATGAGACCGTTTTCAGTAGCTGTTCAGATGGTGGCGGTTGTGACTCACTCCTGACTGTGATCTCGTGTTGCAGTGTGTGTTCCTCTGTGACCGGCTCCTAAAGGGCACCGATCAGTAACACGTGGCTTCCTCTGACGAAACATGTTGTATAAGCCCACTGCTGACCCGGTATAACCCCCAGTGAAAACCTTGTCACTGTGCAGGGAGATCTGAGGGGAAAACGAAGTGACACAAGAGGGCAGAAGAAATTGTTGAACAAAGGGACATGTGATGCCAAGAGAAATAAATAGCTAAATATTGAAAATTTTATCCGACTGCTGTGCAGAATATGCTTTGATGCTATTGAAGAGGACATTATTTTAACAATTCAGCATTTTCTTGGTTTGCATTAAATCTAGTATAAGTGCTGTACAAAATAAAAATGATTTTCTTTTTTGCCCTTACTTAATGTATTTTACACCCAAAACAGCCAAATTTAGCATTTTAGTCTGTGACTGAGGTGCATTTTTTGATATGTTTGGGATTTGGATCAGGATGAGGAACAGTGGATTAAGAATTGAATTACATTTTGAAATGATTAAATTACTAGTAATTATTGTGATTTATAATCTATGATCTTCAAATTGAAACCGTATATGGTGATATCACTCTGGTCTTTGCGTTTGACCTCAGGTGAAGAAGATTGGCGGTGGTGGCTTTGGCGAGATCTACGAGGCTCTGGACCCGATAAACCGCATCTGTGTGGCTCTGAAAGCAGAGTCCGCTCAGCAACCCAAACAGGTTCTGAAGATGGAGGTGGCGGTGCTGAAGAAACTGCAAGGCACGTTGTTAAGCAGAGGAGATAAATGTGACTTAGAAATACACAAATGGCATACTTGAATTGATTCCAAAATTTTCTGATTTTGAAACTTTTAAAATACCATACCACACACTTTTATATTTTTAATTTTAAAAAAAAGTATGGTTCCACAAAATTATTCTAATATTAAGCAGTAGCACAGCGTTTTCAATATTAATAAGAAGAATAAATAAGTTTCATAAGGTACCAAATCAGCATATTATAAGGATCATGTGACACTGGAAACTGGAGTGAGCTGCTGAAAATTCAACTTTGTCATCACAGGATTAAATAACATTTTAAAATATAATAAAATAGAAAACAATTTTAAATTGTAATAATGCTTCACAAATATTACTCTTTATACGATCAAATAAATATGCTACAGAATTAAATGCAAAAAAAAAAAAAATTGGACTGACCCCAAACTTTTGAACGGTAGTGTATCTTGTCACTTCTTTGTTTTTTGTTAAATTATTTTGTTTTCATGGTTGTATATAGTATACCTTTCTATGTTGAAGTTTAACACAATTCTCATTAATTGAAATTCGCAATGTTTTGCACCAAATAAATGCAGCCCTGATTTATGCGATTCAAAGAGGAAATCTTAATAGTTTCAATTTGAGAAAACGATGTATTGTAAAGCAGCTCTTCTCATTGTAAGGATCAGGAGCCAAACTTGAAATCAAACCATGTCTTCTTTTCCTCTGGGCAAAGAATCAACTAATCAATTAGCAGAGCCCAGCAGTGAATCCATCGTTATCATCTTTCCCTCCCTTTACAGTCCTCTTTCATTATATCCTCAACCTCTCTCTCTGCTTATGAAAAAAAAAATCAATGTACTTGTATCATGTTGGCTGTAATATGGCTGTATGATAGGATAGAGTGGTTTGATCTCTCCCTGAGGGAACGGCTTGTAACTGGAGATCTCTCTATCTACTTGTTGCCCCTCACCCCATTGGAAGAGGCGTAAATAAAACAGAGCGATGCACACATAATATATGCAAATCTTCTGGACACTAGCTTAAAAGTACAGTAGCCTGGTGTTTTTCCTATGTCATTTTTCGCATAATTCTGAATGAGAATACTGTGTAAATAATGAAGATGAGCATCACACTCAGAATAATCAAAATTATAGAGGACAGGAGACTATGGAAGAGCTATATGAGGAAGAGAGGGTCTTGCGGGGGTCTGTAGGGTGTGTCAGGCAGAAGGCAGGAGTAGATCAGAGTAGAATATGGCTGAAGCCGGTCTGATCTGCTCCTGCGGACAGAGAGTGTCCCAAGAGAGCTGACTAAATCCAAACACCCCCTTCCTCTGGACGGTTCTCCGTTAGGAGGAGTAGTGGAGCACACGGACAGAAAAAGACACAGAATACTTAAAAACTGTCTTGTGAAGTGGTCATAATCATAACTTTTATAGCTTTTTGAAGTCCATTTGTTTTGTCTCCGTTTCATGTCCACCTTCTCTTTGATCTTTAGATTACATTTTTTTAAGGCTATTTCTGCTATTATACATTTAAGAGTTCATATGCAAATGACATGTGAAATGAGATACAATGATATAAATCTAATAAAAGTGTTGTCTCTCTGTTTCAGGAAAGGATCACGTCTGTCGGTTTGTTGGATGTGGCCGCAACGATCGCTTTAACTATGTTGTCATGGAGCTTCAGGTGAGGTCTGATTGACAGGTTATGCATTTTTTTCTATCTTAACATGTGCTGAATATTACAGTTCATTAGTGGTGATGATTTTACATGCCTAATATGTACATTTAATATGAGAGTGCAGTTATGTACACTGAAAGCTCCAAAGACAGTAATAATGGTTACTGGTAACAACTGTGACCTATTAAAAGAAAGTTATCTGTAAATCTATCATTTACCTACAATTAACTTAATTATGCAAATAAGATGTAGATTTGTGGTTTTGTTTGTTGCAATTTATATATGAATATGATGACTATGATTTACAGTCTGTGTGCATTTATTTATGACTTTATGTTAGACCTGTCTTTCAATTAAATATTTGCAGCCAAAACGAGTAACCTTTTGATTTGCCTTTTCGGCTTTTGCAGGGCCGTAATTTAGCGGATCTGAGGAGGAGCATGAACCGTGGCACTTTCACAGTCAGCACCACACTCAGACTGGGTCTGCAGATACTGGAGGCCATTGAGAGCATCCACTCAGTGGGCTTTTTACACCGTGACATCAAACCGGTAAGAAGTTTAAACTCTTTTAACTGCCCCCAACAACAGTTAACAATACAGATTGTGAGAAAATTTGAAAATATATACAATATAGTATGTCTGTGTTGAAAATAAATAACATTATACTTAAGTAGTACACTTAGTATAACAATAGGATGCTTACTTTTTACTCAAAATATTGCAACCTTATTTAAACGAGTGTCTTGTCACACTGTTTTCAGTCCAACTTTGCCATGGGCCGATTTCCTAGCACATGTCGAACTTGCTACATGTTAGATTTTGGTTTGGCGCGCCAATTTACAAACTCCTCCCAAGAAGTCAGACCGGTCAGTATCAATAGTCATTTCAGTTTGTGAGTTTATTTGTGACTGGGTTTTATACAGTTTTGTACTGTAAGATTCTCTTCTCTCTCAGCCCCGTCCTGTTGCAGGGTTTAGGGGTACAGTACGATACGCCTCAGTCAACGCCCACAAGAACAAGGTAACAATCCCCCCGTTCGCTCTCTTGTTCCTGTTTGGTTTCAGCTTCTTATACTGTGGTCAATTCCGGTCTGATCAGATTTGTTTTGGTTTTTCTCTCACAGGAGATGGGAAGACATGATGATCTGTGGTCTTTGTTCTACATGCTGGTGGAGTTCTTGGTTGGGCAGCTCCCCTGGAGGAAAATAAAAGACAAGGTGCCGATCAGGCACAAGGAAGAAGTGCCATGAAAAGCATTTTCCTGTTTGTTGGGAAGTGATGATGATATTTTTGTGTTTGTGCATTAGGACCAAGTGGGGAAATTAAAAGAGAAGTACGATCATCGGCTCATGTTGAAACACCTGCCGACAGAATTCAGTGTCTTTCTGGACCACACCAGCAATTTGGACTACTTTACCAAACCTGACTACCAGGTAAACATTTGATACTTTAATAGATCAGTTTAATAAAGCATATCTAGCAGTTATTGGTCAATCTTACTTGAAAATGATCTCTCCACTCTAGCTACTGAGGACCGTTTTTGAGAATAGCATGAGAACCTATAACGTAGTGGAAAATGACCCGTATGATTGGGAAAGGATGAGCTCAGATAGCCCACTGACAATCTCCGCCACTGCAAACACGCCACAGCACCATACGCGCCTCACACCAGCTCAGATGGGGTAAGTCCTGTGACTGCTTTACTTCCATTTGGTTGAACTCTCTTAAACATTTGCATTTTCTCAGTAGTTGTGTCATCATGAAGAGGTGCTTCTGTTTTCTTCCAGCGTGGTGAATGCCTCACAGCTGCCTGGAGATCTTCTGAAGGAGAACACGGACGAAGTTCTGCAAGATGAGCATCTCAGTGATGGGGACAATGCTCGGCCCGAGCACCTGCCTGGATCTCCAAGCTTTCCCTTTAGGAACCAGGAGACTGATGTCTGGGAGGGCCTGGACCGCAACCGGAACCAAATCTGTCCCGCTGTCTGGAAGGTACCAGAATGGGTACCATGATCCGAAATCAATCCTAGACATCTTTGTCTGTTCTTTGATGTTTCATATTCTGTTGTCCTTCCCTTCTAGATGGGAACAGAGGATGAACATAGCAACCAAGGCAATCAGAGCCCCCATGCAGGGCCTAGCATTGGTTCTCCAGTGCGAGTCCGGTTAGACATGGTGCCATCAGATAGAGACACTCCTCTTTTGCGTAAACTGCGCAACATCCATAGCTTTGAACTGGAGAAGAGACTAACTTTGGAGCCCAAACCCAACACTGAGCATTTTGTAGAAGCCTGGTAAGTCTCTCTACACTCAAAATTGCATTTTCTTTTTTCAAATATTGAGCAATAAGCTATTTGTGAGTATGTTCTGAAGACTTAGTGTGCATTCTTTTGGGTTTCTGTGCCCAGTTCTGGCAAGCAGCCACCTGGTACAGCACAGGGACGGGAAGCTGACGGTGTCCCTGGCATGGCTATGATGAACGGATGTCACACAGAGCGTGTTTGGCACTGTGATGAGGGATTGCGCTCTGGCGGTGTCTCGCCCAAACTTGCTTCACAGGGATCTCCTGAGCAGGGCGATGATGCAGCTAACAGTGGCTTTGTGGCTCTAAACCTGAGCTCAGGTCTACAAGATGTTGAGTTGCGTGATTGGGTGATGGTAGAGAAGGGCTCTGACCTGCAGGACTTCAAAGAGGCAGCAGGACGTAGCCCTGGTCCTGAGGCTAAACTCACGAGTAGCCCATCAGATGAGTGTGAAGAGGAGCCAGAAGTTTTGCAGCCAATGGATGAATCTCCGGATAAAGAATCCACTCCTAGTCCCGTACAAGGAGACACCCACATACCTCACATGGTCCAGGGCCCACAAAGGATGGATCGGATGGAGCTCAGTGTATTCCCTGCAGCTGGTGGACCTCCTGTTACCCCCACCAGCCCTGGTGAGGCACTGGCTGAAGGAGCTCTCACACAGGTAACTATGGCTCAGAAAACTGTTTTCATTACTTCTACAAATAGTCGACAATTTCAGATTTGGTCACATGATCTTTAGACCCATACTCAGAAAAGCTCAAAACAGCTACAAATATGTGCCAAACATAATGTGAGGCTCTATCTTGGCAATACTTTAGCTTATCAAGACACATTTTGGTAGGTATTATTGGTACCATGACCGTGACTCCTAGTTGTCAAACATTTAGTAATCCCTGTGGAAACCCTACCAAGTTTCTCACTAAATTTAGATGAGGTGAATATTAGACTGCTTTTCTCTTGCAAATGTGATCAAGAGCAAGCCAGACAGGAATTGAATAGGAGGCAACATTTTGCCAAGGATCTGGGCAACACTTAACCTACCAAATACAAAACAAAAAAAGACAATAATTTAGATAAACTAGCTTATTAAATGCATGTATGTAAGCTGCAAAAAAACATTACAGTAATTAGTGATTTCCACTTATACACCCCTCATGAAAATATCCTTTCTGCTCTATTATTCTGGATGTCGTAAATAAGGCTAAATAAGTTCCTATGCTACACACGCTCATGTCAGCAGAATAAAGCTGCTCTCTGAGGGCTGCTCACCTGTAAGCCACAGTAATGAGCTTCAGACAGCTCACCCTCCCGTCTGGGATGTAAGTTTACAGTAGTCTGACCTCAGCTGATCCTGTTACCTTAGCTCTTGTATCCTCACAGCCCAGGTCAGGACACTGATTGTGGAAGAAGTGTTGTAAAACAACACAGCAGGCTTAATATATTAGGATGTTGCAGATTCAAGCACATTACTGCCTCTCTGAAAGATTACGTGCCAAGGTCTCTAGAAGATGTCCGTGAATTTTCCAGAATTTGTATTCTGCCTGCCTGCATACTGTCACCATCTGCTTCCTCTTATTCCTTAATTGCCTCCTACCATCTTTCTGGACATTTAAATCTCTTTTTAGTTGATTTTTTTCCTTCTTCACTACCCATTCACTTCCCCTGACTCACCTAATCCACCTCACTAAACGCTCTTCACCTCCCTTCCACTGTTCCCCACTTTCCTTTTCTAGCTGCCCACCTCTCCTGCATCCCAACCTGAGGAGCTTGTGGCAAGGACGTGCAGCCCCCTGCTCCTGCGCTCCCCTAGCCCGCTCACCTTCCTGACCACCCTGTCGGACCCCCTCCACCAGCGCGCCCCGCCTGGGATACAGCGCAGCCAATCTGCAGACCACCCTTCCTCATCCACTTCCTCTTGCCATGCCTGGCTGCCACTACCTTCCCAGCCCCGTGCTGCCCATTCACCTGGACGCAGGAAACTTCCTGCCATTCCAGCGACTGCTGCAAACAAGTTCCCCTCAGTCATACGAATCACCCGCGCTCAGCTTCAGCAGGTGAATAGGCTCTCCCATTCCGTGCTTCCCATACCTTCAGCCATCTCTACCCACCAAACATGTCTTCTCTCCAGTCTTACTGCTTCCTGTTTTTTGTATGTTTAAAGGATTTTATAACTTTTTTTAGACATTCTCTTTTCACTAACATTAAGATGTGGTGTGTGGTTTGTTAAAGATCAGTTTATATCTGCATGCAAGCATGTTTGGTTACCAATGCAAGCATTCATGAATCAAGACTGAACCTGAATTTGTGACCCCCAGGTGGCATTGAGGACATGATAATTTTTGCAGTGCATAGCTAATTTTTTTCTATTCTTCTCTCAGCTGACAGCTCAGCGCCCCTCTGTGCTTTCCTCCCAATCTGCATCTGACAGCGTTCCACTGGAGAGACGTGATATTGAAAATGGTAACAATGGGATGCATCCACAAGACAACACAGCCGACATCAACTCCCCACAGGAGCATGCTGCTGCCTTCCAGTCCAGCTGCCCATCCAATGTTGAAGGGGATCCTTTGCTAAATGGGAATGGACCTCAGAAACCATCAAGCCCAGTGCCAAGCCTAGTGCCGTCTCCACGCACACCTCCCTCTCCGCGTAGCCCAGTTCTGATGAACGGCTGTCTTACACCTCCTTTAGATGCACAGAGAGATGGCAACAAGCAACCTCCTAAACTAAATGACCCTAAGAGTGATCCTCCCATCCTTGAGCACTCCATGGAGCCCAACCAATACACTCTGGAGCAGGGAAAGGAAGATGCTCCTTCCAGAAACGGCGCATCTTCTCCAGCCTCCGCTACCAAACAAGACCCCAGTCGTCGGCACAGCCGTATCCCAGTGTTAGAACCATCTAGCCTTCTGGATCCACCACCTGGATCTGCTAAAGAGAAGTTGCTGCAGAGGAAGGTTCACCACCTTCCACTTTCACCCTCTGCTTCCCCGTTGTTATCCTCTGACAGGCGTGTCATTGTGGCTGCTATGCAGAGGGACCAGATTTCTTCTGCCTCTTCTGAACACTCTCAAGATGAAGAGTCGCTTCTGGGTTCTCGTTCAGATCGTCATGGGGATGATGCTGCCTCACTGTCCTCATCCTCCAGCCCACTTTTACGGAAGAGCAAGATACCACGCCCAGTTACCCCCACAACGAACACGGAAACCATTACTGCACACTTAGTGCCCCGTCCACCACCAGGAAACCCTCCTAGCCGCTCCGCTGCAGATGGAAGGTAGTTAGCAAACATATAGCCAACATATTTTTATTGTATATGCATGATTCTGTCAGAATTTTTAACCCTAGACCATTGGTTCCCAACCCTGGTCCTGGAGCACGTTTTTTATATCTGATATTTACCTGATACACACATTTCAGGTCTTGGAGTCTTTACTAATGAGCTGATGAATTGATTCAGGTGCGTTTGATTAGGAAGTCAACTAACGTGCTGTTTTGGGGGTTCTCCAAGGACCAGTATTGGGAACCAAATTCTTAATTACGTCAAAGAACTTTGGGCCAGCAATGTTTGTCTACTGCCTAGCAACCCTCCAGTGGTTTTGAGTGGTCGCTATGCTATTTTTGATAATTGTAGATGTTTATCAGGCCATCTGTTATTTCTTTATCAATTGCATGCTATAGCGTAGTTTGACTTCATTTGACTTCTCCCCCAGGCTCCGGCGGTACAGGATTTTTGCCGGCAGCAACAGTGGCTCAGATCTGCTGACATGTTTGGCCCAGCTAATGCACATCAGCTCGCCCCGTGGCTCCCCGCCCCCCAGCTGCTCCTCCCCTCAGCACTTGGGCGCGAGACATATGTTCGTGGGTCCCACCGCTGCTCAGCACCTCCACCAGCGCTGCTCTATTGCCTCCCCCCGCAGCTCCTCCTCACTACAGCGCTCCATCAGCTCTTCCCCGTCCTGCCACGACCACCGTGGGGGCTGTCTGGGCCGCAGCCATTCTCCTCCCAGTTTCTCAGGCTCACCTCCTCTGCGCCGCTCTCATCCTCACACACAGGAAGGATGCTGTGCGAGACAGGCCCGCTCCGTCACTGTACACACCCAACGGGGCACAGCTGGCATCCGTGAGGTCAGGTGCTCGAGCAAGCTGGGCAGATAGTCAACCACAGAGTTCAGACACTGACAGAAGAAGTGTATGAGTGAAATTGGGACCTTTGGGTTTCAAAGATCCCAATTTCTACAATAGCTAAAAAATATTTGATTCTTATTTCCTCGCATCTGCAGCTTTTGTGACTCCTTTGAATAGCCTTCCATCAGTTTTAAATGCTGTCTTTGAGGAACACCAGAGTCACCTTCAGAACATGGGAGGTTATACGTGATGGTGATTGGCTGGATCTTTAGTAGTTTATAGTTTGATTTCTTTCAAACATTCATGAACTACATGAAGTTTGCATCAAGATCGGCTGTACTACAGTATTTATTATGTTATTTATTTGGGCTTTGATGCATTGCAGCCCTCTTCGAGCAGTGGCAGGTACACTGATAGATCATGCCATCATTAACCCTTTCTGTGCTCGTGCTTTGGCTACGTTCAGCACTAAGACATGGCCTGAAACACTGTACGCAAGTCTGTGAACTGAAATGCCGTGGTTGCATGTCGTTGCATTTGAAATTCATTTACCCACCCTCAAGTTGTTTTCCGAAACTTTCTGTGGAACATACAAGAAAATGTCCGGAAATGTTTTTTGTCCACACAGTAGAAATCAGTGGCAACCAAAACTGAAAAAAAAGGTAACACTTTAGAATAAAGTTCCATTAGTTAATGTTAGTTAACTACTTTAGTTAATGAACTAAGCAAGAACAATCCTTCACCAGCATTTATTAATTTTAGCTAATGTAAATTTCGACATTTACTAATGCATTATTCAAATCAAAAGTTGTGCTTGTTAACATTAGTTAATGGGCTGTGAATTAGCATGAACTAACAACGAATAACTCACTATTCACTAATTCACTAACATTAACAGTAATAAATGTATTGTTTATTGATTGTTCGTGTTAATTAATGCATGAACTAACATTAACTAATGGAACCTTATTTTAAAGTGTATTCTAACAGTTTTGAAACTGCATAAAGGTGAGTAAAGGGTTTTTGGGTGAACTATGCTATGTTCAATGGGACAATGCGCTTGTACTTGCGTAGTCTGTTTCTGACATCACTGAGTTTGCAAGAAATGGTGATCACTGAAACGATCAACAACAAAAAAAAAAGGAAGTGTTTTTGCACTTTGATGTGCCTAAAGAAGTTTTGCTTTGGAATATACAGTACATACATGTAGGGCAGGCCTTAAGTTTACAGATTCTGGAGCCACTAACTATTTGTTAATTTTGTTTTCCTGTAGAGCCTCTGGTGTCCCACAGCAATGTACCATTTCCAGCAGAACAAAGTGTCATATAAGTCACACCTATTTTTTTTTACTGGTTATTTGTAGGCCCTCATATAATCTATGCCTGTTATACTTAACAGAAAAAAAGTTAAAATCTCTCAACTTAATGTTAAAACGAGAGTTTTTAAAGTGCCAATACTTGTACTGTCTCATATGTTATGTGAAGAGATCTGATACTGATACAGCGGCCAATATTCACGGATTAAACGTGTAGTTTGATTATGTCTTGTGCCATATGATATCCAATTGAACTAAAATGAATTAGTTTTACATACTAAAACTTCAACACATCTGGGCTGCTATTTGCCATTTGTCACTCATATCAAGGTTTTAAATGTTTCAGAGTTCATTCAAAAATAATAATACATATTTATAGAAAGCATGCATATAATTCCCTTCAGAGGCGGGAACAATAAGCCGTCTTCCTTCTCCGCCTGTAAAATGCTGTGATAAAGCGTCCACTTCCCAAGGCAAACTCAGCATGAGCTGCAGAAAAATAACAAAACGCTTCAATGTACAATAAACCCCGCTTACAAGTTTTCATAAACCTGGAGTTGGTAGTTTGATCATTACTGTCAGCTTGTAAATAGGGACTTCAAGTTTATTTTCCTGTCTGTCCTCTGGTTTGTGTCTTAAATATATTCTCTTAACCTCACTACCCATGTTTTAACTTTATATCAGCACTTGCAGAGTGTACTTACTCAGTCCTCAGCTGGTTAATATGGATTTATGAGAATGAGGGTGATTTACCAGAGCATGTGGGATATCAGCATATGGCATCATACAATTATTTATTTTTTCTCACAAAAAAAAAAAAAAAAACCTATATTAGGATCAGAAAAAAGGCATTACTAGCAAGATTTATTATTATTGTGATAGCATCACTTTAGTCAATTGCAAACAGTTGCAATTACAGCTTTGCATTATGTAGTCAGTAATTTTGGTGTTAATGGGTCAGATTTTGCTCAATCATCTTAAAACACAGCTGTTTTCTATCATCACTTCAATAAATCCTTTGGCCAAAGGAGATTAACATGCAAATTTCACCATAAATTAACATTTTTTTTTTATGTTTGTCAGGTCGATGTTAAATTGCAAAGAAAACCGGACAGAATTTTCCAGGACACCCTGAAATGCTGTTTCATTTCAATATTGTTGCCAAAAACCTAGTTTTTCAGTGTAATTAGTGATTAGTGAAATGCAGTGTAGTATACTGGTTTTATCCCATCAGAAGCAGACTGTTCAATTGCTTGATGGTTCTCAAGTTTCATGGGTTTTTATCTCCACGTTGAGCACAAGTAGTGTTTTAACAATGGACTGGAAGTTGATCTGTAGTATGATTTCTCTGTTTGCAATTCATCTCTAACCATGCCAAGGCTGAATGTCTCTTACTGCTCTATTATTAATTGTCACAAAATGACAAGCAATAATGTTACAGTATGAGTAAAGAAAATCATTTTTACATGCATAATTTTGAATTATTTTTTTTCTTACAATTGTGAAGTTAAATGTACAGTGTACAAAAGAATGTTATGGGGTGGGACATTGTACATTATTGTAATTATTTGTGTTAGTTTTTATTTGTATCATAAATGCCTTGTACAGTGTTATTTTGTATTTATTTACTTATTTATTTTCAGTTAGAATTATTTTGTATTTTACTTTTATAAACTTGCTATAAATACAAGTTTCATTCAGCATGCCAGCAGAGGTCCCTGAACATTAAATGGCTCTAAAATTGTTTTAAATTCTGAATTCTAAAGTGAGAACCTCGGGACTTTTATTTTGAGAACCTGACGTGAAGTTCTCCCACAGAGCGTTATGTTTTATTGATTCTAGCTTCACCGTTTGAAACCGTTACCATAGAAACCGGACCTGATTACATAAAAAAGAAAAAAAAAAGGAAGAAAGTGAGTGAGTGCTGAGAATGGCTGCCTCAAGACCTGAGACATCAGGTTAGTGAGTAAATCAATTGAAATGATTAAATGTAAAAAAAAAAAAAAATAATAATGAAATGAGATATAAAATTTATTATAAATTATATATATATATATATATATATATATATATATATATATATACACACACAGGTGCTGGTCATATAATTAGAATATCATCAAAAAGTTGATTTATTTCACTAGTTGCATTTAAAAAGTGAAACTTGTATATTATATTCATTCATTACACACAGACTGATATTTCAAATGTTTATTTCTTTTAATTTTGATGATTATAACTGACAGCTAAGTTTGCCAACTAAAAAGTATGAACATGAAAAGTAAGAGCATGTACAGCACTCAATACTTAGTTGGGGCTCCTTTTGCCTGAATTACTGCAGCAATGCGTTGTGGCATGTAGTCGATCAGTCTGTGGCACTGCTCAGGTGTTATGAGAGCCCAGGTTGCTCTGATAGTGACCTTCAGCTTTTCTGCATTGTTGGGTCTGACATATCACATCTTCCTCTTCACAATACCCTGTAGGTTTTCTATGGTGTTAAGGTCAGGAGAGTTTGCTGGCCAATTAAGAACAGGGAGACCATGGTCCTTAAACCAGGTACTGGAAGCTCTAGCACTGTTTACAGGTGCCAAGTCCTGTTGGAAAATTAAATTTGCATATCCATAAAGTTGGTCAGCATTAGGAAGCATGAAGTTCTCTAAAACTTCCTGGTATTCGGCTGTGATGACCTTGGACCTCAGAAAACACAGTGGACCAACACCAGCAGATGACATGGCACCGCAAACCATCACTGTGGAAACTTTACACTGGACCTCAAGCAACGTGGATTGTGTGCCTCTCCTGTCTTCCTCTAGCCCTGATTTCCAAAGGAAATGTTTCATCAGAGAACATAACTGTGGACCACTCATCAGCAGTCCAGTCCTGTTTGAAGCGAGACACTTTTGACGCTGTCTTTGTTCAAGAGTGGCTTGACACAAGGACTGCGAAGCTGAAACCCATGTCTTACATGCGTCTGTGTGTAGTGGTTCTTGAAGCACTGACTCCAGCTGCAGTCCACTCTTTGTGAATCTCCCCCACATTTTTGATTGGGTTTTGTTTCACAATCCTCTCCAGGGTGCAGTTATCCCTATTGCTTGTACACTTTTTTTCTACCACATATTTTCCTTCCCTTGCCCTCTCTATTAATGTGCTTGGACACAGAGCTCTGTGAACAGCCAGCCTCTTTTGCAATGACCTTTTGTGTCTTGCCCTCCTTGTGCAAGGTGTCAATTGTTGTCTTTTGGACAACTGTCAATTCAGCAGTCTTCCCCAGGATTGTGTAGCCTTCAGAACTAGACTGAGAGACCATTTAAAGGCTTTTGCAGGTGTTTTGAGTTAATTAGCTGATTAGAGTGTGGCACCAGGTGTCTTCAATATTAAACCTTTTCACAGTATTCAAATATTCTGAGATACTGAATTTGGGATTTTCCTTAGTTGTCAGTTATAATCTATGCAGTCAGCTTTTATATAAATCTCACAGTCAGCTATTAACTATTAACTAAAATATGTTTTTATTTATAACTAGCTGCTTAGTTGTAATAGTTTAAGCAGATAGTAAGTTGCAAAAAAAAATGTAACATAAAGAATTCCTTAAAATAAAAAATTGCTAAGAGAATCATGTTTCATTTGACACTTATTAAATATTAGGGTTACAAATTACATGTGCAAGATGCAACCAGATGCAGTTCTACAGTTTTTATAAAAATTGCTTCTGAGTGCATTTACAAGTCTCTTATGCTTGCTAAGGCTGCATTTATTTGATCATACATACAGTAAAATCACAGCAGTGGGTTGTGATGGTCCTCAGATCACCGTGTCAGGTTGGACTTATCTGTGAACGTGAGGATCCATGGAGGCCAGTTACTATAGGAACGTGTGCGGGTCCACGTGCATGTGACCACTCGAGCTCTTTTCATGGTAATTATGCAGTCAAGAGCAGTTCCACTCTAATGCTTCATATATCATTAAAATCCTCTATTATTACTAAAACCAGACAGTTTTACATATTACATTGTACAACTAATGTGCCATAACAGATAAATCAGGATTTTCATAAGGCCTGATCTCTTTTCTTTCACTGACCCACAAGGAAATATTCAAACGTGGATGTTGAGTGGTACTTCGACGGCATTAGACTGGCTCAATGGGCAGAAATACTCTTCAGAAATACTCAAAGACTGATTTGGTGTCAGGAGATAAAGGTTTGCAGGATTGCATTTCAGTCATGTATTATAATGTATTTTCAAACTTATCAGAGGATAGGACATCATTTTGTTCAGTTAGTTCAATGAGACACAGCAATTAAATCATGCAACATATAAGTTTCAGTGTGTACATTTTTGTGTTCATTTTCATCTGTTTTGTGCAGGTGTTTGTAAAGTGAAGTCTAAAATAAGTAATTAAACTCAGGGGAAGAGTTAGCATGTCAGCTGGATCCCTTTGAGCTGCCCCAGTGCTATATTTGTGTTTTATCCTCTGGAGATTTTTTCACACGTGGCCAAATGACTTCGAAATGTTTCCCAGTACATGTGAATGTGCCAAGCCATTTAAATACACAGGATATATGCTGCTAATAAACAAAAATGCTATAACAGTCTCAAAAAAATTGTAATGCTACCAATACAAAATACTTTATGTAAGAACAATAAATGTATGATAAAGGAATATGTTTTTTGCTATACATTTTATTTAAGAAAAGTAATTTAATATGTGTATAAATACTGAAGTGACAGGAAAGATTAAATCAAGGAGGACAGATGAATACTATGAATTAATAATTTTTTAAATAATGTAACATACACAAAGGTCCTGTAGAACTATATGTATATATTTATTATATTATATTTTAATCACAAATACAGTAAAAACAGCAATATTGTGAATATTATTACAATTTAATCCTATTTTAATCTGTAATTTAAAATTTATTTTAATACACATTTAAATAGTACTGTATGTGTACATTTATGTATTTAATCAAGTATACAGTAAAACAGCAATAGTGTGAATATTATTACAATTTAGTTCTATTTTAATTCTATTTAATTATATTCTATTTAATTTATTTTACTATTTCAATATATATTTTTTAAGTTTGTTATTCCTGTGATGCAAATGTGAATTTTCTGCATTATTACTGCAGTCTTCACCCCAAACCCTAATCTGTGTGTGTGTGTGTGTGTGTGTGTTTGTGTGCGTGCGTGCGCGTGTGTGCGCGTGCGTGCGTGCTTGTGCGTGTAAACCTTTCTTAATTTGTTGTAACAGCATTAGTTCACAGTCATGTCTTTGTTGACAGTTATCCTAATTTTTCTATTTTTCCATAAACCGAAACCGAAATAGCTTCTTCCCAAACTGTTTTCGAGTGGTGTTATTCCTCGGGACTTTTATTATGTAGTCGTACGGTGTCTGGCAGCCATTCAGAAAAGACTTGCCTCTTCAGAAAACGTATTTACAAGTTAGCGGACTTCCTGGGCGTCAAACGTTATCTGTCAGTTGAAACTGTTGCATCTACAGCATCACACGCTCGCCTCAGGTACGTGTCTGTGTGTACATTATATTATAAAACAGGACAGTGCGTGTGGGTTTGACGGGTTGAATGCAGATGTCTTTCTCTGCTGAGATTGCTGGTTTGATGGTGAATTTCACACTTTAGTTACTCGACGTGTCAGAACTGATTTGTATGAGCTTCACGTGTCAGTTAACGACGAATGCGCACACAAATTGAGGCCAACAGCCTTATTTATATTTAATATTAGAAGAAAGTATGGTTTGTTTTATTTCTTCCTGCAGGTGTTTGTTTTTACCGAGGTTGATTGAAAGCCACTTCTCTGAGTCAGGTGAGAGTCTTCAGCTGCTGAACTGCATCTGTACTCAATCTCTGATCAGATCGTGATGGATGTGATGATGGTTTCTGTGTCTCTTGTGTTTGCGGCTGTAGAGATGGAGAAACTAGAGACCTCAGAGCTTCAGTCCAGACTGTCATCCCTGTCCGTCTCGTCTTTCCCTGGTGTAACCTCAAAACACTGTGAAGCTAACCCTTTAAACAGGTTTGTGCAGGTTTATCGCAGCTCCATGATGGTTGTTTCAGATTCCAGAGGCATGTATGTAAACCTCACCCTTCCCATTTTCATTCTGAAGACTTCAGAGCACAGACCTTTCCCGGACAGTAATCCAACCGGACAGCCAAGCTAACATGGATGGTAACAGCGAATCCGCTCCGTCTCCGGAGGTACAGTGAGTTCAGATACATGTGAATAAGAGAGCGGTAGTTCTGTGCTTGACTGTCAGTCTGTCTGTCTGTATTGTGATGTTGTCAATAGGAGCCCAGCGCATCTCTGGGGACGACAGAAGCGGGCGACTCGCAGGAGAGCAGTACTTCACACCCCGGGGAGAAAAAAGGTTCGTAAAGCCCCCATTAGAGAGGTGAAGCTCATCTCAGGTAACCTTCTCATCATCTTTCATCATTGCCCCTCGAGAACAGAGCTGTCGGAACAAAAGAAGGATGTTATATATATAATATGTTTTAGCGGAACAAACTTGTGTGTGTTTTCTTTCAAGTCACTATAGGGCAAGTCACATGACTTTCAAAATCAGCATGCAGTGTACATTATATACTGTAGGCCAAGTTCTGTAGTATGTAGTTCAGAAGTTGTTTTATTTAGCAGATGTTTAGGCTCTGATTGCATAAAACACGATGAAAGCTGCTGTAAAAGTTATTGCAATGCCAGATATTCTCCGACGTTTCTAATCAATCCGCGTGTGAAATGAGAGAATATCACTCGAGCAGTCGTGTATGTCTCTGCAGCTCTTCCTCCGATGAAAGCAGCGTCCACGTGGACCTCCGCGGCTCTGAAGGAGCTGAAGACCAAGCTGCGTCAGGAGAAGGACTGCGTGGTGACGGTGTACCGCGGCGACACGATGAGCGTCCACGTGCCCACCGTCCCCGAGGCCAAGCACGTGTGCTGGGAGTTCGCCACCGATGGCTACGACATCGGTTTTGGGGTTTACTTCGACTGGTCACCGGTCACCAGCCGGGCCATTACGGTCCACATTAGCGAATCCAGTGACGATGAGGATGAAGACGATGACCTGGAAGGTGAGGGAGTACTTCCTGTCATGTGTTTCCTGCTTTTGTTCAGACGTTCCACACAGTCGCCTTCAGTTTTAGTATTTGGGAGGCAAGGGTGAAATGTGCTTATTTGAAATGGTTCAGTGTCTTATTAAATGTTTTGAAACTTTTTTTTTGTTGTTGTTGTTGTTTTGTACGAAGCTTTATAATTGGGAGATGCATATAAAATGCATCCATTAACATTTAGCAGATGCCTTTATCCAAAGCCACTTACAGTGCATTCTGGCTACACCTTTATTATTATTTTTTTAACCAGTATACTTTGAGTGATATTTGGACAATTGCTTTGTCAAACAGTCCCCCCGGTTCCTGGAGATGTTGAGAAGGGCTCTAAATCAGTTGCCAACTCGAACTTGGGCGAGATCCTGCCCGTGTACCGTCAGGACAGTCATCTGGCGGTTCAGAGCGGGAGCCACGAGTTTCCAGGAGAAGGGACGTACCAGCTGAAGTTCGACAACTCGTACTCGCTGTGGAGGAACAAGACTCTGTACTACAGAGTGTACTACAGTGCCTGAGAATCAAGGGCATATTTAAACCGAAGGTTTCAGTGATACTGGTTTTGATCCGATGTATTAAATCACTGTATAATTCTTGCTTTTGTTGATCTGTGCTTTTCATTTTATCCAAGCCCTCTCATAGATCAAAAAAAAGACATGTATTCAAAATGATTGGGGATCATGAGGCTCATGATACGTGCAATGTGTTTTATGTGGCTTTAGATGTTGTGTGCAAGATGTTATGTTTCATATAAATGCTCCATGTTTCCTAAGTGTGTTGTCTGACACCACAAGCGAACTGTGGCATCGTATATCAGGGACTACGGAGTAATCAGGGAACAGATATGGGTGGTGAAGCGGGTCGACACAATTCAAAGCAAGGAATCAATGTCCGTGATGTGGCAGACGCCACTGTTGATTCAGGGAATGATATAGGAGTGTTTTCTGTTTGTTTGGTTGTTGTTTTAATGCATTGAGCAGCGCATGGAATGGCCTCTGAGGTCCCACACACACTATTTCTAACATACTGGGTTTGTTTTCTCCGCCATAAGACACTGGAAGCCACAGCTAGTTTAGATATGTTTTTATGGCAGTCGTATAACAGTACTGAGATGACTGTCACTTCAGTCACCTGGGTTACTACTCGTGGGAATTGTCAAAGCTAGCTTGTTTACAACGTTAAACCATTTCCTGCCACAAAGGCTCATTTGTCACATAACTGATTCAATATTTGCTTGTCCCAGGCTCTTGTTTGGCATGATTTAGGGGTGTTTGGCATCAGTATAAGACATAATGCTGAAGGCCAGTTGAAGAGGTTTTATTTCCATTTATGTTCTTGGCTGATGCATCTTGACCAGAATGACTTCTAGCGAAGGTTTTATGATTTGTTTTGCTTGTAAGACGTGCAATATGCCACACTAAGTGCTGCCAGCAGGGGTTTTAGTATAGTATTTTGTTTCCTTCAGATAACTCTTCTTGATTATATGAAAACCAAATCATGCTGTGAATGTGCACCGTATGAGTTTCTTTCTGTACCTCAATTATTTGCATGTCTGGAGAGACGGTTGCATTGTGCTGCTGAGGTACACCGTTCTGCCCATGTGTGTTTCTGCTTGTCCTCCTCCTCTGTGTCTTGTTTGTATATGCATAGGATATGTGTTTGTCATCCCTGGTTTGCGTTTGTTTCATTTCTGTTTGTTTTCCACAATAAACATTAAGAGTGAAATCGGTGTGCAGTTGCTGCCTGTTTCATTTCCAGCTTTATGGTTCCTTGCTTCCTGTAAAATGTGGGTCTGCACTTCTTCTGAGAATAACCAGAAAAAGTGCTTTCTCAGCTGGTTTTCATTGGATGATCACAAGCTCCATTTACCTTTAAACAGATGTCAATGTATTGAGGTACAGATGAATCAGAAGTGTAATTGTTTCTTATTTTCGACAGAGGGCGCTGTTTGAAAAAAAGACCACATTATACAGTACATACATATATATATACAGTGGGGATCGAAAGTTTGGGCACCTTTGCAGGTTCCGTGAAAATGCGAGTAATTTTCAAAAAATAAGAGAGATCATACTGAATGCATGTTATATTTTATTTAGTGCTGTCCTGAGTAAGATATTGTACATAAAATATATTAACATTTAGTCCACAAGACAAAATAAATGCTGAAATGATTAAAATAACCCCACTCAAAAGTTTGGGAACCCTTGGTTCTTAGTGCTGTGTTCTGTTACCTGATGATCCTCGACCTTTCCTCGTCCTCGTCTTTCTGTTTTGTGAGGGTTGTGCATGAGTCCCTTGTTTGTTCTGAACAGTTAAACTGAGCAGCGTTCTTCAGAAAAATCTTTAAGCTCCTGCAGATTCTTCAGTTTTCCAGCATCTTTGCATATTTGAACCCTTTCCAGCAGTGACTGTATGATTCTGAGATACATCTTTTCAGACTGAGGACATTTGAGGGACTCAAACACAATTATTTAAAAAGATTCAAACATTCACTGATGCTCCAGAAGGAAACAAGATGCATTATGAGCTGGGGGGTGAAAACTTTTATATATAACTTAGAATATAACTTAAGATTATTATTAAGAAAGGATTTTTAGAAATATTGGCCAACTAAAAAGTATGAAAATGAAAAGTATGAACATGAAAAGTAAGAGCATGTACAGCACTCAGTACTTAGTTGGGGCTCCTTTTGCCTGAATTACTGCAGTAATGTGGCGTGTCATGGAGTCGATCAGTCTGTGGCACTGCTCAGGTGTTATGAGAGCACAAGTTGCTCTGATAGTGACCTTCAGCTCTTCTGCATTGTTGGGTCTGACATATCACATCTTCCTCTTCACAATACCCTGTAGATTTTCTATGGGGTTAAGGTCAGGCGAGTTTGCTGGCCAATTTAGAACAGGGATACCATGGTCCTTAAACCAGGTACTGGAAGCTTTGGCACTGTGTGCAGGTGCCAAGTCCTGTTGGAAAATTAAATTTGCATCTCCATAAAGTTGGTCAGCATTAGGAAGCATGAAGTGCTCTAAAACTTCCTGGTATACGGCTGTGTTGACCTTGGACCTCAGAAAACACAGTGGACCAACACCAGCAGATGACACAGCACCCCAAACCATCACTGACTGTGGAAACTTTACACTGGACCTCAAGCAACGAGGATTGTGTTCCTCTCCTCTCTTAATCCAGACTGTGGGAGCCTGATATCTAATGGAAATGCAAAATTTGCTTTCATCAGAGAACATAACTTTGGACCACTCATCAGCAGTCCAGTCCTGTTTGAAGTGAGACGCTTCTGACGCTGCCTGTTGTTCAAGAGTGGATTGACACAAGGAAAGCCCATGTCTTGCATACATCTGTGTGTAGTGGTTCTTGAAGCACTGACTCCAGTTGGCTAGCTCCCCCACATTTTTGATTGGGTCTTGTTTCACAATCCTCTCCAGGGTGCAGTTATCCCTATTGCTTGTACACTTTTTTTCTACCACATCTTTTCCTTCCCCTTCGCCTCTCTATTAATGTGTATTAACATATTTGAACAGCCAGCCTCTTTTGCAATGACCTTTTGTGTCTTGCCCTCCTCGTGCAAGGTGTCAATTGTCGCCTTTTGGACAACTGTAAAGGCAGCAGTCTCCCCCGTGATTGTGTAGCCTACAGAACTAGACTGAGAGACCATTTAAAGGCTTTCAGGTGTTTTGAGTTAATTAGCTGATTAGAGTGTGGAACCAGGTGTCTTCAATATTAAACCTTTTCACAATATTCACATTTTCTGAGATACTGAATTTGGGATTTTCTTTAGTTGTCAGTTATAATAATCAAAAATTAATAGAAATAAACATTTGACATTTATTGTGTGTGTATAATGAATAAACATAATATACAAGTTTCACTTTTTGAATGGAATTAGTGAAATAAACAAACTTTTTGATGATTTTCTAATTATATGACCAGCACCTGTAGTTAGGATATATATGTATAATTACACGGTGGGCTCTTTCATTTAAGTAACTTCACTAGATGACCTGATATTATTGTTTTACTTGTATCAGGTTCCACCTAAGCAAAACATGTAAGGCGGTTTGTTTGTTGAGTATTTCTCAGGGTAAAAATGTCTTGGCTACGGAAGTATGTGAGCATTTCCGTCCTTATTGCCCCAGGAGAAACATGTTGATTAATGACACTGATTTCAGGTGAATACGTGCTTTTTTTTTTTTTTTTCAGTTTTAGCATGAACAGCTGTTTCATATTGAGTTCCTTAAAAGCAAGCAAAGCCTTCTCTCTCACACATGTAGATCAGATTTGTTAATACATTCACAGACTCTATGTATTTTTGTGCAATAAATGTTTTCTCTTATATTCCATGTATTTTACACGTTTTCACGTTTGTATTTTTTGTCCACTTTCACACATTTTCCTTGAAGTCACTGGAATGTACAGTACAGCTCATCACTTGTGCACATGCAGTCTTTTCAACAAAGCATAGTACTTTGTACCAAACACAAACAAACAAATGTTCTACTTTGCTACAAAGAAACTGAACTGTCTTAACTTATTAACGAAGCATCTCACACAACTGATTATCAAAATGTTTTATTGATTGTTTTAATCATTCAGATTATGCCTTCAAATCATCAGGAGTATCAGGCTGACAGGATGGATGACTGGCTTTGAAAGCATCAATCTCAATTAAGGTCTGGTTTAACCTTCTGATGGTAGGGAACTGGGACATATCCACCTTGAACCTTTGCAGAGAGTAGAGTCTACATTATAGCATTTTGCATTGCATAAACATTAATTTCAGCTCTAATGAGACATGTTGTACCTTTCAGCGTTGTAGACTTGAGGCACAAGACAAATATCTGCCATGGATATCTAGAAGCGTAGCAATGTTTCAAAGCATGTTAAAACTGAATTTAGAATTATTAAAAACTACTGTTCAAAACCTTTTAATAAATTAATATTTTATTCAGCAAGGATGCATTAAATTGCTCAGAAATGACAGTAAAGGGATTTAAATGTCACATAATATTTCTGTTTAAAGAAATGCTGTTCTTTTTGATGAATGTAATTTCAAACAAGAATGAATTATATTTTAATATAAATTCAAATTTCAAATATAAATATATATCAAATATATATACAAACTTTTTTTTTCACAATATTACCATTTTAACTATTTTTCTACTCTATATGTAGTGAGCATAAGAGACTTCTTTCAAAAGCATTAAACAAAGCAATATTTTGAACAGTAGTGTAGATCACATACTGCTAATTAAATTCATATTTGATTTATTTGATAAGGTACATTAGGGTTATTACCTCATCGCCAACACAGTATTTCCCTGCCGTCTGCTTCAGAATAGGCTCTAAGGCTTCAAATTACACATGCGATAAAAGTCAATTACACAATTAAAGCAATCAGCTATGAAGTAGTGGTCGACAGATATGTGTTTTTTGACTGCCGATATCTTGAAAACCAGGGGGCCGATAACCGATATAAAACCGATATAATTTTTTACAATTATTGTATTTAATATTTAAGAAATTTGAAATCATTTGACAACGGATTCAAAAATAAATGTGTAAAAGAAACATGCTTATACTTTAGATGAAAGTATTTTTCACAAATAAATAATTATTTAATAAAAATATAATTAAAAAGAAAGTAAACACTGTAACCAAAAGGGCGCTCAGTATTCTGGGAAGTTTGTGTGCATTAGGAAACATAATTTTCAAATAAAGCCAGGGTAACCCTCATTTTACATACAGCACACAGTGAAAATGACATGAATATGACAGAGGCCAAATGCATAAAGTGCAGCATGATTTAAAATCACGAGTTTATAGTTTAAAGCATTCAGTTCACACACAGAGACAATCACGCAGAGAACACACGATCATGCTGGATACACATACACACTTCACAAGATTATTAGATAGACTTCTATTCGTATTAGACAGAACTGTTTACTATGACGACGAACAAGAGAGAGAGTGTGAGTACTGTGTGCGCTCAGGCGTTAACTTTCTCAGCGCTGTCAAAATAAAAGTCCCGCCTTGAACACATCGGCCAAACAGAAAAACTATAGCCGATATTTGAAAAATGCTAAATATCGGCCGATATATCGGCCATGGCAATACATCTGTCGAACACTACTATGAAGTTACAATATTTGCAGGAAAATGTGTTGAGACCACTGATCTATATATGACTGGATCACTCATCGTGTTGAGCCATTGAGTCACATTTAAACCGCTGACCTAAAATAACTCGATTTGAAGCTAATCTGTCAAACGGGATAAGTTGTTATGTCATGTGTATGTAAATACATTTTTACTTCAGGTGTTATCTGCAGTGCTTACGGTCTTTTGGGGCAGGATAATCAATATATTTTAATTGTTTAGGTAGGTGTGTCTGTGAACTGACAACACAGATGACTGATCAAATACAAAATATAGCCTATTTCTTTATGAGCATATTTATTCAGGAATTATTAAACATGAAAGTATTAGTATCAGAAATGGATTTGAATATATTACAGCGAATAATACAATTATGTTGTTAATATTGCGCCATATTGAAATGAAAAGCTTAACTTACTATCTCTGCACTGTACAGTATATAGTCAATTTATTTCTCTAAATAAATTAAATGATTTCAGAATGTGCACTTTGTCGATTATTTTAAATGTTGAGGTCGTGCCCATCAGATTTTTATCATGTTCATAATATTCGTTACTGTAATGAACGTAGCTTTTTAATAAGTAGGGGAAATTCTATGAAAGATATTTCAGATTTATAAATGCCAACATGTTAGGTCACGTTTTCTTATTAAAATCATACAATTTCATATTTATTCAATAGAACGTTAACGCACAACTAGGGATTAGCAATAAGGCGGTGCGGCGGCTTCACTTTAATGACGTCATGAGAAATCCAGTTTTATATTATTGATCAGTGGTCGAGACTGTTACTGCAGCAAAGATAAAAATTAAACTGATGCGATGGTTTAAATGACCATGAGATGTAACTACACTGAAAGAAAAACTTAATGGGAAAAACGAACCCTCAAATCCTCGGTTGATGAAATGCTGAGCCCACTGTACCTTCTCTGCTCCAATTTTCTGAAGCACATACAGATTCTGAAAAACAGCATTATTGGAAATAATGGGGTCTTTAATGTAATGCTTGATTGATATTCCTTAAATAAAGCACTGATGCTAAATACTTGCTTGTAAAAGACAAATGTTTAAGTTGCAGATGAAAGCCTGATACTTATGAAAACATTATAGAGACTTGAGTCTACAGTCCCACCTAAAACCATTCAAACAACTTCTTTATGGTTGAAATTGTTACTTTGTGCAACTATAAACACACTTTCATGTCAAACCTGGAGGGGCTGGATCCCAGACGCGATGATGTCACAGATGATGCGGACCTGACCCCTCTGCTTTGGGTCTGCAGGCAGGAGGCGGGGCTCTGGACGAGTCTCCTCAATGTACTGGATGATGGCCAACTGTGGTAAATAACAAAACTATGTAAACATAGAAATAATTTCTTTATGTGGGCCACAAAGCAGAATGCATGTTCTTACCGACTGAGACAGGGTGATGCCATCAATGGTGACTGCAGGCACTTGCTGCATTGGGTTTATTGCCTTAAATTGATCTGTAAGCTTGTGAAAAAAAAGATAATTATTTGAGTTAACATGGAATGTTATAGACACGGCTAGTGCAGAGATTTCTGCAAATATATAACGTTACCTGTTGCCCGCCGTCCTTGATGAGATTTACTGCCTTTTGCTCATATTCAATCCCTTTCAATGCAAACGCTGCAAATATTAAAACACGTTTAAATTACATTAGAAAATAAAAACATGACATTTTACATGCTTGAGAGAGATAGATGATGGATGTATTCAAGACTAACCTATCCGGACTCTCCAAGAGCATGAACTTCTATAATATCCATAAAGAACAGGCTAGAACATGACAATATAACAGTCAAATAATGCATTACAAACAATAACTTCGTTTAAGATAAGAAACAACATATTTAACCTTCGCTTGTGTCGCCATAGCATGCATATAGCAGTTCAGTTTCTACAGAGACTTTACAAGAAAAACCCACTACTTAGTCAACCAATGAGATGTACCACCGAAAATCCTCCTCCTGGCTGGGTTTCTCGTGACTAAGCAACTTCAGTGGACACACATCGGGAAATGATTTCGTTTGTGTGTGCGTTTAGATGCCTGTCATCTCTCAGCTGCAGTGTATGGATGTACAGGGTTTATGTATTTACCTTGATTAAACGTGCAGCTGATGCACTCATATTAGACCGTCGGTTCCCGAAAAGAATGGAATTCGTTCGAGATGGATTTATACACAACATACACTGTAGCAGTAATGATCGGTTTACTAGAGAGAACTTCTTGTGAACCGAATCTCGTTGAGGATTCAGTCGAACCGATTCGCGAGAAGGTTGAAATGTGTTCGTTTTGGAATAAAAGCTTGCTGGGAATAATAATGTTTGTACCAATATTGGGTATTATTAATGTTAATTTATTAAAAAATAACATTATTATGTATTGTAATTAATAATATTCTTATTAAAAAAATGTTTGAATAAACAAAACACGTGACACAATATTATATAATCGAAAACAAATAAACAACCGTTTTACAAAAAGAAAAAAAAAATTCATTGCATGACTCAAACGAATCAATTTTTACATAGAATCGAGCCGTTACAGCGAGTACAGATTCGCTAAAATGATTCACTAAGATGACTTCAAAACCGTAGACATATGTCTTTGTTCAAATCATTTTAGGCTAGTTCAAAGCAGTGACTTGATTTCGTATCAGAACCGAAAAGATTTCCCCGAGCTAAATGGTAAGAAGGAACTGCATCAAAAATGGCGATTCACGTTCTAATTAATAATTTACAGGTTTATTACCCTATCTCTTCCTAAGTAACATCTCTCTCGCTAACGATGTGTGCCTCTGTCTTCAAAGAAACGCCTTTCAAGAAACGCGCACTCCCATTGGTCCATCATTAGACAGGTCTAAACCAATTAGATTTCCTGCATTATAGGGGAGTATTTGTCTTAAGCGCATGATTGGCTGTTTGAAAACAATGTCCCGCCCATTCTTAAAGGCACAGAAGCAAAATCGGATCGTCTGCAGGGCGCAGGTCTCGGCGCACGTCCTCTGGCGGGGGTTGGATGCACATCAGGGGGAAAATACAACACATAAACCTACGAATTCTATCATGGCAGCGACATTAATGCGTTCCCTTGTAAAGAAGAGGGTAAGAAACACAAATACATCGCGTTTTACAGTCATAGACGTAGTATGAGTTTGACGTTATGTCATGTTGTCAAAGTATCAACTTCACAGCCAAACACCACGAGCAGATACTTCGCTGCACACGAGTTATCATCAAAGCAACTATATATAATACACTATAAAAATAGTATACAATATGTTGTAGGAATTGCGAGGAGTTTGTAGCCTAATCACCTTAATTATAGTGCCTCTGCTCTTATCATTTTGCAACAGTTTTTGTCAAGTTCAAAGTGCCACTAAGTGTCACCACACTCTTAGAAAGCATTGGACTTCATGCACGAATACATTTTTTGCAACAAATGAGTCCTATATGCATTCAGAAAAGGAGCTTTTCTTTATCTAAAGAGATTTTTTTTCATGTGTACCTTGATCAAAAGCTATATCTCCCATTAATTTTCTCTCTATGTTGATTATGAACCAAGGTAAACGTAAGTGCACAGCAGTTTTACATGAGGTTTAATATACTGACTGACATCTATTGAAATGATCTGGCCAGACACAATAATGGAGATCATTTAATATTGTACCTGTGTCTGCAGGTCCCTCTTCAGAAGGGACACATGTGCTACTCCTCTGTGGTAAGTTCATCAGGTATTGGAGAACAAGTTTTGTGCCAAAAGAAATGTGAAAAACATTGTACTCTTAAAAGCACTTTTAAGTGATTATGAGAATCAAGCAGACAATGATCTTTGTATAAATATTGCTTGTATATCCAGTTGTTCTAGGTCGTCAACTGATTTTAAATATCATTCCTTAAGCATTTAACCTGTACACAACCACACACATGAACCTTGCACTAGACTACATGACTTCGATCCGGCAGTGAGCAGAGAAATCAATCTTTTATTCTAGACTTTTGGCTCCGTTTCATAAAAGGAATAACACTAATGTTGTCTTTGTAAAGACTGGAATACACTACACAACACATGTTTTAAAACACTAGGCATCAAACACTTGCAGACCTCGATTCATCCAGACTGCAAATCAGGTTAAAAAAAATCTGGAGAAAAGTGAGGTATTCTTCTTGTAAAATGCAAACTATCATCTCATCAGTCACTTGGAAAAGTTTTTATTGTTATAATTGTTAATGAGTTTTTTATGTTTGCCGTTTACATTCATGTTACACAATTGTCTCTGTCCTTTCTCAGTCCACCGCCAAGTTGTTCATTGATGGAAAGTTTGTAGAATCCAAGAGTCCAGAATGGTTGGACATTCACAATCCTGTAAGTTCACACCGTACTAACAGACATCAGTTTAACAGTTTAACACACAGCAGTTTAACAGATTACAGGAACTGACCACAGATAGGCCAAGTTAAACCGATTAGATTAATGTGGTTTAGGCACATGTGATTTGTGCTAATACACCTGACTAGAAAACACACAACACCTCCTTCGTTAAACAATCATTGAGTATATACAACAGCTTCATTTATTGTTGGTTCTTTAAAAATTATGCTTATTGATCATTTAGTTAACAATGTGCAAAAGGAGCGATTGAGAAAACATTAACTAGTGTCTAGAGCTTTACTGTAATCTGCTTTGCACAGTAGATGCCGTCATAATTGTTTGTTTCTTTGCTCTATTCACTTTCTATATTTAAGAAAGTCTGGTTAATATCACATTAGAGTGGTTTAAAAGCAGTATGTGTTTTCGGTACAGAAAAGGTGGACATTTAAGTTGCTTTGGCGTACATTTTAAGATACATTTTTTTTTTGTGTGTTTTGGTTGTTATATGCAGGTGAATCGTTTGTGCTTTGTTTTTATGTTTAGTTAATGTAACCGCAAGTAAATATAACCATTGTCAGCAATCAGATTTGTTTTTTTGTTTTTACAAGTGATCTACTGTATCAGTTCTTTGCAGATTCAAGGCTACAAACCATTAGCATGTACAGTATGTAATGCATATAATGACTATGCTGTCCCCAGGCCACCAACGAGGTCATTGGTCGAGTGCCAAAGGCCACACACGAGGAGATGTTGGCCGCTGTGGACTCATGCTCACGGGCGTACCACACCTGGTCCGAAACGTCCATCCTGGCCCGCCAGCAGATCTTCCTTCGTTATCAGCAGCTCATTAAAGACAATATAGTAAGTTACTGCTGCACATCCTCAGATCATTTGTTTTGCTTTTTTGATTCATCTTTCAATCAACACCTTATTTTAGGGTAGAAATGAGCATAATTTAGGTCTGATTTGACTAGATCCTGTTCTACACATTTCTTGTGCTCGTTAAATATGGATACTAACTGTAACAGGTGGATCTTCAGTTTAAGGGTTTTCACTGGGATTTCATGGCAATGAAAAAACCTTCACGTTTGGAAATATTTCAAGAAGCTGTGGGAACCCTGTTTTCAGTAATTATACAAACGGTTATTGACAGTGTTTATTAATTGTCCTTTATTGATTCGTAATGTGAATAGTTAAATGGTAGAGCTAGGGCTACTAAGGCTTCTTACCTTTTTTTTTTTTTTCGTAGTTTATAAAAAAAATTGCAGTTGTGATCAAAAATTCATTTTTGAAGTTATTGTTTGGTAAAATAATAATTATTTATTATTCATTTTTTATTATTTTGATTATTATGCATATTATTTTATAATTGTCATCATTACATTTACATTTCTGTTGTAATACCGTAATACTATTTCACTGTCAAGTAATAAAACCAAGAACTGAAGACAACAACATAATAGTATTCTTAAAATACAACTGTAAATTACCATATACTTTTTTTTTATGCTGAAAAACAGCTGGGAGACCTTAACCTTCTCAGGTTTGTAAACACTTATAAAACACATGCAACCCAAACTCAGAGCAGATGCAGAGATGGAGTTCATGTGGAGCAGTTACTGCTGACTAAGCCACTCTGAAACACTGGATCATGAGCATATTTATTGAAATAAATTCCAACGATTTTGATGAATATACTATGCCATACTGCAGTTATGGTTTTATGTTGATTAATCGTTCTGCCCCACTTCCTGCTAATTGTAAATGTGATTTGATTTGTTGCAGAAAGAGCTGGCAAAGCTGATAACCCTGGAGCAGGGAAAAACCCTGGCTGATGCTGAGGGCGACGTGTTCAGAGGACTGCGTGAGTCTCACTCTTGAGACAGTTCTGTAGCTATATTGAGGGCAGTTAGTAACATGTTAGTTAATTACTGAATGTAGTAGTTATTTAAGATCGTAGAGTGTAGAACATTAAACTAAATATTCTATTATTTTCAACCCAGTGACTGCAGTATTTACCAACCCATACCAGTCGATGTAATAACAACCCGCACCCGACCAAAGTTTTTTTTAAGTAGCTAGTAAATGCTCATCGTAGCGTCATTGGGCCATAGACGTAGGAACTAGGAAAAAAAACAAAAAACCACAAACAAACAAAAAACCTTAATATAATCTACTTTTGTCAAGAATTATAAAAATTCATCAATAAGCTCATAATTTGTACTAAAATAGTCTAGTCTGGCTATGTCTATTTTGATGTTTCTGCATGTTCAACAGACAGTGAGGTTCGCATTTGTTCCGAGCAGAGACTGGTTAATAACACGTAAATTACTTCTGTTTAACATTTAATTTGTAGTTTTATTGTTTGTTGAACAGTTATTCATCCAATAAAGTGTAGGCCTATGTATTTAAAAAATTGTGTATAGTAATATATAAGTTACAAAGGGTTAATTGGCATCTTTATTTCAAATGACCCGACCTACCGCGACCCGAATATCATTAAAAATATTTTTTGATTACTCGTAACCGCGGGTGACTGCAGACACACGCTCATTTTGGATCAACCCGCGCATCACTAACCCATACTGACTGCTACTACAGACAATAATTTTGACTCATACTTTAGTATGTGTAAACAAACAGGATGCATTTACAGTAAATACCCTTACAGAAGAGCACAACAAATGTGTGATAGTATCAGCTCTGTTTGTGTCCAGTTACTGTGTGTCTAGTCATGACCAACTCAAAAACATAAACCTGATAACTAATGCTTGGTATCCTTGTAACAATACCAGGAAGTGATGTTGTGATCATGAACATGCTGTTAATCATGTACATCTAGATGTTCTGCACACTGTAGGAATGATGTTGGGAACACGAAACCAGAAGTTCCCCCATCTAAAAAAATTAGTCTCAAAGGCCAATTAATACTTTATTTTTGGATTTACAATTGATTTTTTTTTTAAGTTCCCCAATTATGCAGTGTGTAATGTAGCTGTATGTGAATTAGGTTTGGGCCGCTAGACGTTGCCATCGCCAATGGCTGATAGACATCATGATGTTGAGCCGGCATCGTGACCCCCCCCCCACCCCCTTTGAAAGAACGGTCACTTTTAAGTTTACTTTCGAAATTCATGATTGCACACTGTGTATATAGCACCCCCCCTGCCTCCTTGCACTTGCCCTGCCCCCGCCGATGTTTCATTCCAGACATTGTCAGATGACAAATTTTTGGACCTCGCTTAACTCCAAAGTGAATGTAAACAATCTACCAAGTTGTAAAGCCAAACGTTTGCGACAAACACTGTAGCTTGTTCGTGTGGTTCACGTGATGTCGAGAAGACGCTGTCCTATGCTGTGAAATTAAATTTTATTTTATTTTCACTGACGAAAGATTAGTTTATTTGAACCAGCTGGCTCTACTGAATCACAATCTGTATGTAAGATAAATAATATATATTATTGTTTTCTATAGAGCGTTCAAAATATTCAACCGTACGCGCTTGACCAATCACAACAGACTGGGCCATCTGACCAATCAGAGCATAGTAGGCTCACAGAAAGAAGGGGTTTAGAGAGACTGACGCTTATAACGGCTTCAAATTAATTGTTTGAGAATCGTTGAAAAATGAGGTGATATTATATGTATATTCTATATATATATTTTTACCTTTGCACGCATGTTAACCTATTGCAGGAGTCTCCCAAAACAGGAATAACCATCTTAACGAGAGCGATGTGTGTGTGTATATACAGGTCCTTCTAAAAAATTTAGCATATTGTGATAAAAGTTCATTATTTTCCATAATGTAATGATACAAATTAAACTTTTATATATTTTAGATTCGTTGCACACCAACTGAAATATTTCAAGTCTTTTATTGCTTTAATACTGATGATTTTGGCATACAGCTCATGAAAACCCAAAATTCCTATCTCAAAAAATTAGCATATCATGAAAAGGTTCTCTAAACGAGCTATTAACCAAATCATCTGAATTAACTAATTAACTCTAAACATCTGCAAAAGATTCCTGAGGCTTTTAAAAACTCCCAGCCTGGTTCATTACTCAAAACTGCAATCATGGGTAAGACTGTCGACCTGACTGCTGTCCAGAAGGCCATCATTGACACCCTCAAGCGAGAGGGTAAGACACAGAAAGACATTTCTGAATGAATAGGCTGTTCCCAGAGTGCTGTATCAAGGCACCTCAGTGGGAAGTTTGTGGGAAGGAAAAAGTGTGGCAAAAAACGCTGCACAACGAGAAGAGGTGACCAGACCCTGAGGAAGATTGTGGAAAAGGACCGATTCCAGACCTTGGGGGACCTGCGGAAGCAGTGGACTGAGTCTGGAGTGGAAACATCCAGAGCCACCGTGCACAGGCGTGTGCAGGAAATGGGCTACAGAGAAGCAGCACTGGACTGTTGCTCAGTGGTCCAAAGTACTTTTTCCGGATGAAAGCAAATTTTGCATGTCATTCGGAAATCAAGGTGCCAGAGTCTGGAGGAAGACTGGGGAGAAGGAAATGCCAAAATGCCTGAAGTCCAGGGTCAAGTGCCCACAGTCAGTGATGGTCTGGGGTGCCATGTCAGCTGCTGGTGTTGGTCCACTGTGTTTTATCAAGGGCAGGGTCAATGCAGCTAGTTATCAGGAGATTTTGGAGCACTTCATGCTTCCATCTGCTGAAAAGCTTTATGGAGATGAAGATTTTGTTTTTCAGCACGACCTGGCACCTGCTCACAGTGCCAAAACCACTGGTAAATGGTTTACTCACCATGGTATTACTGTGCTCAATTGGCCTGCCAACTCTCCTGACCTGATCCTCATAGAGAATCTGTGGGATATTGTGAAGAGAAAGCTGAGAGACGCAAGACCCAACACTCTGGATGAGCTTAAGGCCGCTATCGAAGCATCCTGGGCCTCCATAACACCTCAGCAGTGCCACAGGCTGATTGCCTCCATGCCACGCCGCATTGAAGCAGTCATTTCTGCAAAAGGATTCCCGACCAAGTATTGAGTTCATAACTGTACATAATTATTTGAAGGTTGACCTTTTTTGTATTAAAAACACTTTTCTTTTATTGGTCGGATGAAATATGCTAATTTTTTTTAGATAGAATTTTTTTTTTTTTTTACAAAAATCATTAATGAAAAGTGACTAAGAAATGTATAATGCTTGTATTTTTTTAACTCTCTATTCAGAATCCTGAAAACAAGTAGCATGGTTTCCACATAATGAAAAATGCATTATACATAATGAAAGTGTGTTACCCTGTGACGTGTATCGGTCACAGAAGTGGGATTTGAATGTTAGGATGTACAGAGTCGATTCTTACTTTTGGGAGACAGTAACTTTATTTATCATGCAATTTTGACTTTACAAAGATTTACAAAGTAAAGATTTCTTTAGAATATCTAGCAGTCTGAATGATTCATTCATGAATGAGCCTTCAACAAAAACTATAAGCGTCACAACTGTTTTCAGCATTGTGATAATAGTAAGAAATGTTTTTTCAGCAACAAATCAGCATATTGGAATGATTCCTGAAGGATCACGTGTAATGATGCTGAAAATTCAGCTTTGCATCACAGGAATAAATTACAAATTAAAAAGTTACTTAAGTTTTTTAATTTACAGTTTTTATTTTTTATTAAGGTAGCCTTAGTGAACATACTTTTTTAAAACCTTTAAAAAAGTCTTACCAACTCCAAACTTTTGAATGGTATTGCAGCTCTTTTTCAAGCTTCACATTTCAGCTTCATTATACAGTAAGTACTGTATTCACCGTAAAGTTATTTTCTGTTCGGTTATACAGACTGAAATCAACAACATATAACGCAATTCAGATGAAGCATTATTGGCTGTTTGGGCCTAAGAAAAGTCTTTGGCCCCATAACTGTTTGCACATTTTGCTTGTGTGCCTTCCCATTATTTACTCTAGTTGTTTGTTGGTCTTGCAGAGGTGGTGGAGCACACCTGCAGTATCACATCCCTTATGCTGGGAGAGACCCTCCCCTCCATCACTAAAGACATGGACACGTACACGTACCGGCTGCCCATCGGTGTATGTGCCGGAATTGCCCCCTTCAATTTCCCTGCCATGATTCCATTGTGGATGTTCCCAATGGGCATGGTGTGTGGGAACACATATTTATTGAAGCCCTCGGAGAGAGTGCCTGGCTGTGCCATGATGCTGGCCAAACTCCTGCAGGACGCCGGCGCTCCGGATGGAACATTAAACATAATCCACGGACAGCATGATGGTATGGAAATTATGGAAGCATAAGGGATATAAATATTTTAACCACATTATGAATCGAGATTCTGTGTGCAGATAACAAAATGATTTTTTCCCCATGTGCTATTATAGCTGTGAACTTCATCTGTGACCATCCTGCCATCAAAGCCATCAGTTTCGTAGGCTCCAACCAGGCTGGCGAGTACATCTATGAGAGAGGCTCCAAAAATGGCAAAAGAGTGCAGAGCAACATGGTTGGTTCTGAAGAAGTTAATGCATTTCACAGAAAACCATATTGCATATGAAATTCGGGCTCCGTTAAGAGCAACAAAAAGTTCACCATAAAAATGAACATTTTTGTTCCAAACCCATACAATTCAGGTTAAGATTCAAGGGACTTCTGTCGCTTCATTGAAACTAATATCCAAAAAAGGTCTTAGGCTTTCATTCTCTGGGTTTGGAATGACATTAGTGTAAATTTTCATTTTTGGGTGATCTATCCCTTTATGATGTCTAAACTTCTTTAAATACGTAGTTCCATATTATTTACTTAATTCCATGGAACATGAAAGGTGAGTTTTGAAGAACATCCTGGCCACACGTTTCAACATAATGAACGCTATTGAAAAAATCTTTTTTTTTTTTTTAATTTAACAACAATGAATTT
This sequence comes from Carassius auratus, assembly GCF_003368295.1. Taxonomy (NCBI): domain Eukaryota; kingdom Metazoa; phylum Chordata; class Actinopteri; order Cypriniformes; family Cyprinidae; genus Carassius; species Carassius auratus. Next base: position 7,056,070 of record NC_039284.1, read on the forward strand.
ATTCCGCAAAGGTGGTACAGAAACACTTCTGAAGTGGCATTTAGGTGTCTTTACACATTATTTAATGCTGCTCAGAGGTGGCATGAATGCATTTACACAGAAAATGCACTTTTATCAGTAAAAGAGCTTTCACTGGAGCAGAAACCATCATCAGTCAATAACTGCACTGCATTAAAAAATAGGCCTTTTCAAAAAAAAAAAAAAAAATCTATAGTGTCTTTGCATCTTCTTTGAAGTTTGATACCGCTCATTCACTTTCATTATATAGAAAAGATTGGTCAGGATGTTCTTTAAAAAAGAAGAGGAGAAATTAGCTAAAATTTATGATGCTCATTTTTTTTTTTTTTGTAACATTATACAGTTGCTCAAGTCGCAAGCAACTTTTTCCCATCTATGTAGCCTGCCTACCCATGTGTATCTGTTTCTCAGCACTGCAATGGCCAGATGGTGGCAGAATTTGATTACAAATGAATCTGTGTCAATCTGGTTCATTCTTAACCTCCACAATAAGGCTGCAATTTTAGACTCAAGATTTAGGAATCTGGAGATTAGCTCTGTCCATTCTTTATAGCTTTGAGTGTTAGCATGACGGACTTAAAGATGATGAACAGCAGTGTAAGTCAAACTGTGACTTAAAATATGCACTATCATTATTCATATGCCTTGTATTTAATACAGCGTATCCCACCTCCTTTACCTCCCACTGCAGATAAACTTCATTTTCTGAAACCCCACAGCAGCTGGATCTTATTCCAATTTATTATAAATATGTTTTCAAGATGGTAAACTGAGGTCCGTCAGATTTACTTCCCCCGCTTTTACTTTGCCTATTTTCACTTATTGTACAAGAATTTGTCATTTGGTGAAAATGTGGAGCTGCTTCCTTACAATCTAATTTTCTGTTCACCAGGGGGCGAAGAATCACGGTGTGGTGATGCCTGATGCCAACAAAGAGAACACACTAAACCAGCTGGTTGGTGCTGCTTTTGGAGCAGCAGGTCAGAGATGTATGGCACTTTCCACGGCTATCCTCGTAGGAGAAGCTCGAAACTGGTTGCCTGAACTGGTCGAACGTGCAAAGGGTCTCCGTGTCAATGCAGGTACTCAAGCTTTATTGTATTGATCAGTTCTGATACTAAAGAATCCCCAGTACTGCACATTTTATGTCTCAAAAATCTGATCCTGTTTGGTTGCACTGTGTCCTAGTCAGGCGCAACACAATAAAGGCCAAAATATGTCCACACGAGTTATCGAGTTTGTTGCATGTAGCAAATGTGTCTATATGCACTTGCAAAGGTTGGCACACTCCGCTGTTTGTTAGATGGAGCAAAATAAGAAAAAAAGTTAAGTATACCAAGAGAAAAAATGACAGAAGCCATGTAACAACATTTTTAAACCAATGAGTTTTTGCTCAACATTGAATATGCCAGTTGGCTGTGGTTCTGTTGGATCCCATATAATATTTTGCTCTCATTAAAAAATAAGAAGTGTTTGTTTTAGGGTTTTTCTGCCAGTTAGGACACAGTGACACAATATTGACCAGTTCCGTTATTTGCATTTCTGGGGCTACCAAGACTAAGATGCACTGTGCTATACCAGGAAAACCTATACCTTAAATATCACAAATAGATTACTTTTCCATGACGTTCATTGAATAAAATCTCTTTTTGTCCGCAGTTCCTTTCTATGTAGAGTTTCTCCAGATTCATGCCCTTTCTTTTATCCCTCTTTTTTGGCCTTTTTGTTGACCACCCATGCCTTCGTGACCACACCTCTCCCAGAGCAACTTAAAGCATGTTCAGCTCACCCAGAGGATAGACGCACTATTTGTCTTGGTCATGCCACAAAGCAGAAGCACATTTTGTGGTATAAAGGGGACCAGAAATTAGTATGGGCCGATCAAATGTTTGAAAAAAAAAAAAAAATCTGCCGATGAAAATTGTAATTGTAATCAAAGAAGGTTAACCGCAGCTGCTATTCTGAAACCCTGTAACAGCCCTCAAAGACATACTGCCTCAGGGTATCTAAAACTGTGTGTGTGGATGTGAGTTTTTTCATATGTGTACAGTATGTGTTTGCATATCTCAGAACCAATCCCTTTGGTTACAACCCAGGAAAATGGGTAAATTAAAGGAAAGTCATCCCCTGTATTCAGCAAAAATCAACAAAACAAATGATACAGAAAGCATTTCTCCAGACTTTAGGATGCCTAAACTTTTGGTTAACCAACTAAACGGTTGTTTGGAAGAGAAACCGCTACATTTTCTCCCAGCTATCCACCAAACTCATCTACAGTACAGTAATAATTCAGCAAATTGGTGCATCTAGGTTGTGCTCTGAATTACCAACATATTTAATGAATAGCATGTTCTTTCAGAAATTGTAACATAGTGCCACGTGTGATGAAAATGAAGTGAATGAGTTTCCATTCTGACGGTTCAGACTAAAACATGTTGTAATTGCTTTGGTTTGAGTGAGTTTTGTAAAACCTCCCTAGCTTCTTAATCAGGTCTTTATCTTTCTGTTATTTCTTCGGTAAGGTGACCAGCCTGGAGCTGATGTGGGACCTCTTATCTCACCTCAGGCCAAAGAGCGAGTCAACAGTCTTATTCAGAGTGGCGTGGATGAGGGTGCCAAGGTGCTACTTGATGGCAGGAATGTGAAGGTCAAGGGTTACGAAAACGGGAACTTCGTAGGACCAACCATCGTTAGCAACGTCACGGTGAGAGCTACAATACCTACAGTGCAACTTACTCAGCCTCATGTCGTTCCAAACCTGTATGACTTTCTTCTGTGAAACACCAAAAGAAGATCATTTAAAGAATGCATCTGATTTTTTTAATCCATACAGTGAAAGCCAGTGGGGTTGTTTTGGATCCAAATGACTTGAACTAAAATGTAAAATCTTATTTTGCATTCCATAGACTTAAAGCTGCGGTAGGTAACTTTTGACGATCTAGCGGTTAATAAACAGAACTGCTTGCGTCTTGCGGAAGAACATCGTAGCCGGAACTACTTCTCTCTGTTTATGTCTATGAAGAATCACAAAGGTACTGGGTTACTCTGCCGTGGTATCCCCGAAGCAATCTGAAATAGTCTGAATATAAACACTTATTATAGGTGCACCCTAGTGATTCAGGACAAGCCAAAAACACGGTTTGGAAAATGGATTCATGGTGTACTCGCTTATTATAAACATTTTTCTACATTTTGAACACAAACAAAGTTACGGACCGCAGCTCTGATTGGTTGTTTTTTACCGGGAGCGATGGAGTTTCTGCAAATGGCAATAGGACCACTGGGAGGAGCCAGAGGAGCTTGATTTTTTCACAGATTATCTGTCTCATATTCTACTGTCAGGACATAATGACAGGTTTAATAAATATGTAAAAAATATTTTTTTACAAAAGTTACCTACTGCAGCTTTAAGAAAGTCATATGTTTGCAACAACATGGTAGTGAGTAAATCTCTTTAATTGCTTTAAGTTTGGATATGTATCATGCAAAGGCCTTGTAATGTTCTACACTTGTTGCTTGTCCTAATTTAATTTCAGCCGGACATGAAGTGCTATAAGGAGGAGATATTTGGACCCGTGTTGGTGGTCCTGGAGGCCGACAGCTTGGACGATGCCATCAGAATAGTCAATAAGAACCCATACGGCAACGGTACTGCCATCTTCACCACCAATGGTGCCGCGGCTCGTAAATACACCCATCAAGTTGATGTTGGACAGGCGAGTTTTCTTTCACTCTTTTGATACATGAACAGAGCTAGGTTTAAAATACAAATTCCCAATGCATAAAACATTCATATCTGGACCAACTTACACAGCATGTAAAAGTTGAAATTAGTGTAACTTGACACAGCATTTTAAAAACACAGCCCTCATGTGTGAGAGCAAAGGTCATGCAAATCCGTCTAGCACGTTTACATTAAAAAAAAAGCAATGGAAAAGTAGTACATCGGTATGGAGAAATGACCCCTAACAGTGTTGAAACAGTATCTGTGTGACTTGAGATGGGTACATGCAAGGGTCAGACCTTTAAGAGACCTCGGTCAGTCTACGACTGTGGAAAACTCCCTCCTTACAGACGATGTTGTTGTTCACTTATGTCGTATTAGGCACCTCTACATGTCATGTAGGCTCTGGACAAGACCCTTGAAGGTGAAGAGTTCCAGGCAGCCCTCTAGAGTAAATATTAGGACATGATGTAAATGTGTAAAATTCCCTTGGCGCCACTCTCTGACCCAAAACCAAAAAGCACAGTTTAGATACAAGTGTTGCTTCTCTGCCATATGTAATGTAAAGATGCAAAACGTATGTAAAGACAGTGTGTATATGCATGTATAATTGTTTTTTTTTTTTCCATTGGGCTTACCTTGTTTGCCACAGCTTTAAAAATGTACAGCTGTGACCAGAAAACATAGTTCATAGCAAATATGTGCCTTTTAATAAAAACAGCACTATGCATAAATATTTTGCTGGTAAAGCCCAAAGACTTAAATTAAACTCAAGAGGAATTCCTCGTAACCTGTTGATCTGGTGGTTATGCAAATGCCGCCCCCTTTTTTTACCCAGTTTGTTTGCCCGTGGCGAGCAGCTCTGCGATTCACGTGCTGGAGTACACTGCACGAGCCATGTGCTGCGCTGGCCTCCGAAGCCCCCGCACGCGAGAACCTCCTTTTGCTTTTTTTCCTCTGTCCACTCCCTCACGAGTCACCTTCGGCCAAAAGGCTCAAATTGTGCAACTGCATTTAAAAAAAAAAAAAAAAAAAAAGTTTCAACAAGGTCTGCCAGTTTCCAGCCTCACTCCACCCCCAAAAATCGAATGTTTTGTTTAGTTATTCTCTGTCTGCATTGCTTTTCTCGGCTGGTACACAAATGATTGTGGCTTTAAGTTGTGTGTCGACTGCTTCGTAAACACATTCAATAGAATGAGCTGATTGTTTCACACTTTCCATACACGGCTGAAGCCCAACAGCAGCTTGAAAAGATGTGCAAGTTTCTTCAACTTCAGACACGTTTATGGCTCAGGCTTTTATTTTTATTAGAACTAATTTCAACAGAGATGTTAACTATTGTCACATACTCACTTTGAAACTTTAAAGTATGCATGAAATGAAAATTCTGTATGCTCAATGCATAATAATTGATTATATTGTGAAAGATTCACTTAAATGTATGTTTAATTTAAATTATTTTTTTACTTTGTAAAAATGCCATCATTGGATCTTCCAGTGAAGCGGCAGACTTTATTCTGGTGATGTATACTAGACTTCTCTGCATAAAAACCCTGTCCTTTTCATACAATCAGGCTCGCATTTGGATCTGCCTCCATCCAGTAAACAATCAATAAATGAAGCAACCAGTTTGTTTCACTCACATGTGATATTATGGAAGAAAGACCTGTTCCTTCTACAGTTTCATCACTATACAAAGATCCGTCAGAAAAATATGAATTTTAAATATTAAATCTACGATAATCTAAAGAGTGTAATAATCTGGAGTCATTTTGTGCGTAGAACTTCTTCCCCCAATGTGAAATGAAATGTGATAAATCATATTTTTGTGCGTCATTTCAGGTTAAGCTGTAACGGTCAGTTTATCCAAAATATAATGTAATTGCATAGATGTAGATTACTGAAAGGAGAAGAAATTGGTCATTTTGTTTCGAAATTGTCAGTTTAGTCAAAGAATGCTATTAAACATTACGTGGTTGAGGTAAGACTCTGGAAGGACGTTTCTATACTTTCAGAAAAAAAGACAATTCTTCTACTGATAATGTGTGAAATGTGCTTAAAAAAATAAATATAATATATTTTTTTTAAAGTCCACAGGGCACATAGTTGAACAAACTCGTCTCTGAAAAAAAATAAAAATAAAAAACTAAATCTACTGTGATCATTCTCCTGCTTTTGCTTGCTGTTTCGTAAAGGTTAACACAAATTTTAAACTGTAGTTTTGTTAAACTGTCTTATTTTTGGACTTTAATTGCAACATTGACATTGAAGCGCAGAGGGCATGCTCTTCAGTACACACTGAAAAAGTTTACATTGAGTAGGGAGAATAACGTGAAGCAGTAATGTCTCTCCCACATGGTGTCTAGTGACGCGAGGAAAGCATACAGCTTTCTGCAGCAGACAAAAATGCATTTGCGTCTGACAGGTATGTGGATATCTTAACTGTCGTCAGGGTGTGAGTGTGTCAGATATGTGAGATGCAGAGAACATGACCGCTCAAGAGGCCAAACGCAGCTGTCCTCTGAGATGCCTGTTAATGCACCGCTTTTTTTTTTATAGATTGGAGTTAATGTACCGATCCCCGTCCCACTGCCCATGTTTTCATTCACCGGGTCCAGAGCCTCCTTCAGGGGTGACACCAATTTCTATGGAAAGCAAGTAAGTATTTGCCACTGGATATCAGGGTATTTTGCTGTGAAGAATATGTTTATATTAGACACTGAAACACAATAGTCTTTTAACTCTTTCCCTGCCAGCTTAATTTTTTTTTATTTTTTTTTTATTAAAATAAAATTGCCAGTCGCCATCGGCATTTATCATAAGATTTTCATGGTCCCCAGAGTTGTTTGTTGTATGAATATCTGAACATGCAATATGTCAAAAGAGCCTCTCCTTAAAAAAATAAATAAATCTAGCTTCATGCATTTTAATAAAAAATTGAATGTGGGTAAGTTTCATGCTTTTTACATAAATAAAAAGCTACATTTTGAACAAAAACATTTTGTTTTTGTAAAATAAAACGTCTCAATTTTATTCAGAATGATGATTAATAAATAGATGGAAAAGATTGCTTCCATCAACTCCTCCAAAGTTTGCACGAACCACTTCCTGGGTCGACATTTCATTTAGTAACATTAGGCAGTTTTGATTTCTATTCAGTTTAATCTTTGATCGTGTTATTTTCAGTGTTGTGCAAGTTACTTCCAAACTGTAATACATTATATATTACTTGTTACTGTCATTTAAAAGTAATTCCATACATTACAATATTACTGTCTCAGAATTGTAATGCGTTACATTATCCCTGTATTACTTTTTAGTTACTTTCAGCAGAACCAACCTTGTAAAGTTTTTCTTTGAGTACCATCAGCGTGGCGGGAGGGGTTTGGGGGGGGGGTTGTTTGTAGTAAACATTTTATGGTTTGCAGTTTAAGATACCTGTTTATTTATTTAATTATTTATTTGTTTTTATGCTATTTAAAAAAAGGGAAAATTATACTTGAAATAAAACTCCACACTTCTGTATAGGGCTGGGCGATCTGAGGAAAAATTCATATCTCTCTATTTTTTGTCTGATTTGCGGTATAAGGTAGTCTATATCTTGGTATTTTGGATTAAACAAATAAAGTGAATGTAAGCATAGGCATATATTAGGGTTAAAATCTCATTACATTGTAACATAAAATTGCAATCTAATGTGTGTGTGTGTATATATATATATATATATATATATATATATATATATATATATATATATATATATATATATTAAAGCAGAAGTTAAAGTTAAAAATGAAAATTATTAAAAAGCACAGACTGAGTAAAAAGGCTATTTTGATTACCCCATTACACTTTACAGTTAGTGCTATCATACAAATACACTTACTTATAGGTTTAAAATTCTACATGTCACATTTAATGTCCAACTATAAATATTTCAGCAAAATGTATACATTAGAATTATTGCGCTCCTGTTTCATTGAGCTCATCTGTTTGGCTGCGCTCGACTAGCGGAGAATCGCTGAAGCAAAAGCTCATGCACTTCTGACAGCAAAATGGAAATATTTCCATTGGTTTTTTAACATTTACAGATGGAGAATGATACCTGTGCAATGTAAGTTATGCATTAAGGAAAACAGCACATCTCAAACACGTCTCTTTCAGTCTCTGTCAGCCTCTGTCAGCCTCACGCAGCCTTTCTGTCAGAGCTTCTAACGGGGCGAGCGCGAGCCGCTTTGAACTGAAACTATAAACTATAGGCTGCTAGGAAAGAAACAAAACGCAGAAATTATTTAAATGCAAAACAAACACCACAAGCAGCTATTGACTGACCACGAACAGGAAATATGACTTATTTGCTTCATATTTCGATTCGTTAATGTCTTGCGGTCTTTAGTTTTTTTTTTTTTCTTCTTTTCTTAGAAAAATAAAATTATGGGTTAAAAGTGCATTGTAACGCAAATATTACTGAACATGTACCGAGTAAAATATTACTGAAAATTGATTAGTAATGCCTTACATTACTGCGTTACAGAAAAAAGTAATATGTTACTGTAATGCATTACTTTTGTAATGCGTTACTCCCAACACTGGTTATTTTACATATGCATCTTATTACATATGCGATTTCTTGCTTCTGCTGTTTCTTCATCGCGTTTTAATCCAGGGATTCAGTACTCATTCAGAAGATGTGTATTAGCGCCTCCTACTGTATAACAGTGAAAACATGGAAAGACAGAATATTCCATCAATGGCAGGGAAAGAGTTAATAATTTGGACATTGTAAATGAGGACTACAAGGGGACTACGTTCCAAAAAAATTATAAAAAATGAATTTCATTAACAGTTAGCTAGTGACAACACTTAAGTTGAACACAAATAATTTTCCAAATTGCTTATTTTGAAGGAATTTGTTTGAAACATTGCAGAGGAAAATCTGATTCATTGTAGATTTAGGCTTTAAATTGAACCATATTGAACCGAATGTTGCTAAATGCTTTGAAAAGTAGAAAACTTGTTAGGAATACTGTTTTTCCAATCAAATACGGAAATTAAGATATTCAAATCATTTATTAAATTAATATTTAAAAAAAAGTCCCAATTGACAATTAAAAAAATTGCTGTTTCAATTTTACCAAGGATCAAAACAATTTCATGTCTCCCATAAATGAACCAGCTAGTTTAAAATCAGGTCACATCTGAAGTGTGTCTATTTGGGTATAAAATTTCTTCAGCTGTAGTATGTCATAAAATAATGACTGACATGTTTTGAAGCAAGTGGTTTATTGCTCCCGCCAGCCTAAGTTTGCCAGCCACCTGCCATTTCTCATGTGATGTCATTGTCATTTTGAGAGTGTATTAAATAGATGACTAATCTTGAGTCATTGTTTAGTCTGAAGTATTTTGCTATTCTTTCCATCGCAGGGCATTCAGTTCTACACACAAATCAAAACTGTTACCGCGCAGTGGAAGGCAGAAGATGCTACACTGAAGTCCCCCGCTGTTACCATGCCAACAATGGGACGTTAAGTAATTAATACAATTTTGCCGCCAAAATCTTCAACAATACTTTTAACTACTGTACAGATTGATATTTTCAAACATACTGTCATATGTGTAGTTAAGTAATTCCAAAAATGTGATTTTTGTTCAACAAATGTAGCATGTGTTGCTTTAAACACATTTGTCAAATGGTTTGCCGTTCTTACCCTGATCTAGATGAAAGACGTTAAATATGAATGTCTATATAAATATGCAACATTTGTGAACTGTTGTTAACTAGAAGACTGCTTTGGTCTGTTTACCTCAATAAACAAGACAATGAATTTGCTCTTTTTAATGTTATCTATTGTAGGGTACATTTACACTACATTGGTGTGTTAAAAATTTAAAAGTTTTACCTTTGCGCTTTTCATGTACTGACAACAACATTGTCAAAATGATCCACAAAAATGACTTAAATGCTGTAGTATGTCAGGCCAGTAGTTGACAATAGCCGGTTTTCCATCCAAAGTTGCGAACTTAACTTGGAATATTGCGCAAAACATTCGCGAACAAGCCCCATTTCCATCCAACGAGTCAAAGAACAAAATCCGCTGGTAAGTCAGGATTTACCATCCCATAGCGCAAAATCGCATAAATGTTTTGATGCGCTTGAAGGAATTTATTCGCGAAATGCATTTCCATCTCCCATTATTCAAATTATCCCTTTTTCGCACAAGTCAAAACCACCTCAAGCAAGCATGATTCATGCATTGTTATTCGAAATTCAATGTTTCCACCACTCAATTCTGATGCGATACTTAAAAATTCACATTAAAAGCAGGGTGATAGAAACCCAGCTAATGTCACTTTGTAAAGAAACACTATGTGAACATAATATGAATGTGAATTATGGCAATGTTTTGCAAATGTGCATTTTTGTAGTTTACATGGAGACAATATATGTATGATTTGATTCTTGGGTTATAAAGAACTTATGATGTGATTCCTTAGCAACCCTGTTTGTGAGACAGCACTCTGTAGTATGCCATTAATTATGGTGAACCAGCACATAGAAAATGCAAAGCTGAGATAAATTACTCTGGATCTTCATCTTACAGCTTGACTGCACTGTCTGCTAAACAACCAACCTCAGATGGAGTAAATCTTGGAAACGCTTTGTAATTTGCATGGCGTCCTCTGGCATGCTAGTGTCTAACCCTGGATGGCTGGCACCCTTGGAAAAAGCTGACAAAGCCAAGAGATGGGCTGGTTTCTTATGTGGGCAAAGAAAAATGCAGAGACAACATAAAACGGTTTTAACTGTGGTGAGGATATACATTACCTTTTACTCCACTGGATACTAAGCGTGTGGTACATTATCCTAATCCAATATCCTAATAACTGAAGCATAAGTGACTTATGTTCAGTTACCAAAATCTAGCACAACAAAAGTTACATTTTTGTAATTTATTCCAAACATCCAACCTGACACAACAAGGTCTAGTTGTGTTTTGGACTTCACTGACTTGTTTAAAAAAAAAAAAAAATCATACAGATTTAAATTGACAAGAGGGTGAATAAACAAGTTTTAAGTGAACTATCATTCTGCAAGTAAAACTAAATCTAGGTATAAAGGGATACCACAGGGGTGTGACATACTGTAATCTTTAAATTATGTTTCTGCAAACTCATCCCACAGGGCTTACATGGATAAACCCAGGAGGTGGTTTTACCTCAACAACTTCATAACTCAATAAACAAACATTTCTTTTCTACAAATAATTCATATATGTGCTTAAAAAAAAAAAAAAGCTTCTAAATGCTTTGACCTAGTGACCTGATAAGCTTCCACTGCTACAAAGTGCTGTTTGACCATAAATGTGTTTTCCATTCCTTTTTACAAACTTAAAAAAAAATATTTTCTTTAGTAATCAACCACCACTGAATAACCAACAATATTCCTTGATGCAAAGACCAGCATGATCTAATTATGTTATCCTGCTTCCTCTAGACATCTACCAATAATTGAAACGTACAAAACTGTGTGTGGAAATAAGTGGCATGTTCAAACTCTGCGTGCAGATGTTTATTTCGCTGGGTATGTCGAGGCCAGCACAGCCCTAGTTCTAACCTCAACTCCTTGTTTCAACTAACTCTTCTTACTCTATTCAGCTATATGCACTGTCAAAGCCAACTTTGCTTCATGTCTCCCTTTACATTTACCCCTATAAGAGAGGGTTACTTAAAGAGAACCCAGAATGAAGTGGGAACAGCGGTATATTAGCTAGGATTGAAGCTGACAAAGTGAGATGCATGTCTTTAAAGAACATGAAGTTGGCATTCTGTCTCCATATCGTAGTGGCATTTTGGAGAATATTAGCTGAACGCAAGCAGCGTACATTCTTCTGTGTAAGCCACACTGCACTGTGCATAGATGCACATAGAAAACCTATCCTTGTGCGATGGCTGACACGCTACTTGTGTTCAGTGGATGTTCTCCAAAATGCCGATACAGTGATGTGGAGAGTCAGAGGAGACGAATTGTGGAATAAAGTAATTATTTTTGTTTTCTTATTCTTATCGCTTCATAATGTTCCAGTTGAACCACTGATGGCAGATGGACTATGACGATGTCTTTCAAACTCTTCTGGACCTTGACAGTGTGATTTACCTGGCAGTCTATGGGACAGTCACAAGCCTCTTGGGTTTCATCCAAAATATCTTAAATTTTTGCCTGTATGTCATGTCTATGGCTCCATATAAATCCCCAGAGTTGCACCATAACTATGGCTACATATGAATATGCATACTTCCATACCATATAGCATGCAAAAACAGCATGTGAACAGTAGTATGTCCGAATTCACAATATTCATAAAACACTAGGCATAAAGTACCCAGATGACCTACTATTTCCAGCAAGATTCTGAAGTGCACAGCAAGTGGGTAATTTACTCATTTACTCAATGCCTCATAGGAAAGTGGCTCAAATGACGCTGGTACAGTAGGGTCACATGACAGAGACAACATGTCAAATGTAGTTAGCCTGGGTTACATTTATACTATATAGAACATATACTTTTTTAACGGCTGCGTAGTAATTACCTTTTCTTTTCTTTTTTTTTTGAAAAAGTGCCTACTTGGAAAAGTATGCAATTTCGGACAGAGCCATCGTAATCACTATGACACACATCCTTTTTTTCACCATTCCGGCAATGTACTATTACTAGGGTATGAATTCTCTAGTATTCTTGCATTCCAGTTTGTGTTCACGCAGAAGAATTTCCAGCAATTCACGCAAAAAAATCCGGGAAGAAAACCCTGTGTGAATGCAGTCATCTAGTCCCTTCTTTACATAATATCAAAATGCTCACAGCTGGTAAAAGATTTGGACTAGGAATTTTGTCAGTGCTTCTGAAAAATTGTGATGGGTAAAGAATTGAAATGTAAGAAGAGAGTAATAGAGTCTAAAAAAAATTCATACATCACCTTTAAACATTTGCAGTATTAAGAGCGATGCTTGCCTTAGCAAGCAAACTATATTACATAACACTGGACGCATGTAAACTGGATGTTTAGGCTCTTGTAAGTTCTGGGAACAAGATCTACTCCGTATCGAAGATTGTGTTCGGTGCAGTGTGTCCACAATTATAGTTTCCAACATTCGCATTTCCCAGCAATGGTCCAAGGGCAACAAAGGGATTAGAAAACTTCTGGTTTGGAAAGCAAGAGCTTTGGAAAGAGTGCCAAGCTCCAGGCCACAGAGACAGGAGACTGCCTCCAACTGTGGACGTGAAGGGAAAATGCTACCAAAAGCAGAATAAATACACACAACGATGCAAATAAATACCTTGGGAGGGAATACCATACCTGCTGTGCCCTGCAGAAATCAGGACATCCCTGAATAAGTTTTTTAAAATTTAGTATAGTATTACTACATATCTAGTAGGTTTGTTGTAGCTTCATCAGGTTTATTTTTGGCACCAAGATGATTTCCTATTGTGTGGTAGAGCTTTTAAAATGAACCTGTTTCATTCCATTTACCTTCTTGCCACATCAGGAAGGTGTCTGGTCAAATAAACCCCATATTAGAAAATGAGAGGAATGTGGTTTGGTGTTAAAGCTTGCACACCGAGCTAATGGAAAGACTATCTGTTACAGGACACAGCATGTGCTTTCAGGCAGTGTCTGTTTTTATTTAGATTAATGGAAACTTAAATATTTGCTGAAGTTTATTCAGTGTTCATTTCAGCAAATGCTGCCTCGATCTCCTATAATTCTATGTGACAGATTCTCTCAATCTTCTGTAACATAAACAAACCCAAGGTGCCCTTAACATTAATGTACAAGTAAAGTCTCTGACTTCTATAGAAGTGAAACAGAATATTCAATGAGGTAATAAATGTAGGGTGGCAAGTGCAAGTTATGAATGATTCCATTCAGTGGAAATTTAATTGGGGGGGGGGGGGGTATTGTGAAAACATTATTGCGAATAGTGTTTTCATCCTTTTTGTTCAAGGGAACAAAAAAAATAACCTTTATATATATATATATATATATATATATATATATATATATATATATATATCATTTGTTTCTCTCTCTCTGTATGGAATATAAGCACTGGTGAATTTTGCTCAATAACAGAAATACATATTAAGAGAAGAAATAGGTCAGTTTTGATTTAATGTTGATTAATGCCAGGCCACTGAGCCAGGAAAGACATTGTCGAATGCAAATAATCCATCTTAATTAGCTTGGGCACTGTGAAATGTGTCAAAGGCGAGACCAGATGATTCAAAATTGGCATGGAACTGCCACAAATTGCCTTTACATCCCACCAAGTTACAATTCTGGGTCATTGGGTTGGTCTTGGCTCTGCTTAACTCTGACTCATCTAATTGAATTAGGCTAACCTCAAGTGCTAGGTTTGGGGAAGCAGGTGAAGGACTGCCCCGTGGAAATACCTCCAATCTCCCTGGCAGGAGATTTCCACATAAATGAACTAGATACTGTGTGTTTTGCTGCCATGGTTTAGGTAAACGAATCACGTTAAACCAACATGGCTCTTAGTGGCTATGAATAAACACAATGACATTTGCTAACATAATCAAGCATATGACAGTACTTCCAGTGCTTCCCACACTGTGTTTGGGGAACAGTCCCATCCGGTGAAGGTAATCATTGGTTTACGTGATATACACCATCTCCAAGAGGGAAAATACAGAATAGTCAAAATAACAACTTTTTTTTTTAAACATAGGTTGTTTGATTTCATTTACTGCATGACAGTGCAGTTTGAAGTGTAAAATTAGCCTATAATTGGAAAGACAGTAGAATAATGGGATGGACTGTAAAGTGCTAGCTGGGCGATCTTTGCTGCTTCCTTCTGTAGGCAAATTTATATACAAAGACACCACTTTTGCAGTTTTTTTCCTTCCAAAAACCCACTCTTTTTTTATTCACTTGAGCTGCACTAGACTATCTCCACAAGTTTATTTTCAAGAAGAGGTGTTTTATCACATATTATATGAAGGTTGAGGGGAAAGGACCAAAATAATGATACTTTTATGACATTTACATGGCTATTTATAAAGTAGAGGTTTCAAAGGTTGTATTCCTTGAGCCTTTTGTGCATTACTAAGAAAATATGTTACTAGTACCACAGCTTAGCTGTAGTCTATATTTAGGTAATAAGTTCATTCACAGCGTGCACCAGTTCCATCAGTGCATCTAACAGAAGTTACAACAAATATTAGTGCTCTTTCCTGTCCCAGGACCTTTGAAAGAAAATGTTGCAGTTTAATTCTGCAAAGCCAGCACCACAAAAGTTACTGGGAAGTCTTTCCTTGTGATTCCAGTCAGAGAATACATATTCACAAGCAGTGTTGTGGGTAACGATTAGAGTACTCTAATTACTTTTTTCCTGAAATGTGTAACTTAACGCGTTAGTTTCGTGCGTAAGTAATCAGTAACTTCGTTATTTTTTAAAAAAAGTAATCCGTTATTTTAAGGAAAGGAAAATCCCGACTGCAGCCTGCTTTTTTTCAGACAGTAGGCCTAGGTCTATTGTGCCACCTGCGGATGTATCAGCGGAGCCGAAGCTCTGTGATCGTAAAGTCAATGGCTGTGATGCATCTGTGCCCTGCGCCTGACCCTGTGTGTGTGTGGGTTTTTTTTTTCCGAACTCCCGGCAAGATAGCAGAGAGGACAGCGTTTGGTTTATGGAAGTACGCACATTATTTTCAATTTGTCAACGAAAAAGAAAAGAACATAACGGTAAAATGCACACTCTGCTTTGGTGAAAAGCTTCTGTCGCCAAAAATTCTACCTCAAATTTAACGTTACGTTTTAGTCACTACTTTGAAGAGTAAATGTAAGAGGACTGTGTTAAAGCGAATTTAGGCTTGTGACTGTGAGTGACACTTTAATAATAATTAGTTCGGCTATTAAGCGATTTGTCATTTGCCTGTGTGGCAGTGAAGGATTTAATTCGGTTTGTTATCATTTTTGTTTGACAGGCAGCTGTTAATTTCTGTTAGATCATTGGCTGGCTGGTTGTTCATCATTTCTAAATGGATTTAAATCTGCAAGCCTGTTTAAGGTTGTGTTTACAAGTAAGCATACTTGTACTTTGATAACTGCATTATTTAAAGTTAAAGAAAATTCAGGAGTTATCTTGTGGTGCTCATAATATACAGTAGCCTAGGCTACCTGGGCTGGGTAACGTTAGGTGCAAATTTTGATTAATAATATGTTCTGTGATAATAAATAAATAAAACGCCATGTGGAATAGCCGATTGCTGACTGTCTTTCCTGTTATTGTTATCCTGCAGTGTTAATTTAGTCGGATGAATGACGTTATTCATTGTCGGGAGTCACGACTTCTAGGTGCATTTAAAGGGGCCGGGGGCTGTGTCTGTCATGTGTGAGCCGCTGCGAACGGCTTTTAATTTTTGGTAACACATGAGTACTCTAACGCGTTACTTTTATGAATAGGTAACGCTGTATCATAACTGATTACTTTTAATTGATGGTAACGTTGTAACCTAACTAACTACTTTCCAAAGTAACTATACCCAACACTGATCACAAGTCATTCTATGATTTGAGACCTTTAATTCTGTGCTTTATATTTTAGTGCCCACATTTCATAAATTTCATAAATAACACTTAAAATGTAAGTTTTTAGTTTAATTTCCTGGAGTAAATTTAGCTTCTGCTTAATGGATCATCAGTTTAATTACAAATTTTGTGGTATATGTTTTTATTTGAGTGTCATAACTTTAAGAAATGTTCTTTGTAATGGGGAAAAATAATGCAGAAATGTGGTTGTACACAAAATATGGATCCCAGCTAAATGAATACAGTCAGAAAACATAGAAGAATCAATGGCCTATAGACTATGGGCCCTATCATACACCCTGCCCAATGCGGTTTAAGGCGCGACACAACTGTTTTTGCTAGTTTCAGCCCAACGCAGATCTAGGAATGGAGGAATGTCTGTACTTCTTCAACAGACAATGTTAAAAAAGATGAGCTTATTTAAAACTGTCGCTGTCTGTGTAATAAATCTAGCGGTTCTGTTGTGTTTGTGTCACAGTTAGAGACGATTCTTTCAGCAGAGTTTACATGTCATGTTTGGTAACGGTACGTTTCACTTGTTTCACCGTTTCACCATAAGAGAATAGGGACAACCTGTTTAGACCATGCGCTTTACACCAACTTTGAGTCAAATATGGACTAACCCAACTTTTGGTTAAAAATGTAATAAAGAGAATAGGGCTGGGCAATTAATGCGTTATTATCGTGTTAACGCATTGATTGATTGACACCGATAATTATTTTATTTAAAAATTATTTTTGTATTGTTATGAAAGTCCATTGCTCACTGGCTGTGAATACACATACAGACAAACCATCGGTCACAAGAGGGGATGCTCCTGATCAAATTATTTAGGCTAGGCATCAACATTCACAAACCACTGTCAGACTGCATAGGTTAAAGCTTATGGGGCTGTCACATGATGAAAGAACGACTAAAAATAGGACCCTATAGCTGAATATTCTCTGTTTTTGTGTGTCTAAGTGTGTGTGTTTTGGATTGAAATGCTAACCAAATTTAATCATACTGTAACTGCCATTGTCTAAAGGTTTTGACCATACTGTCAAACTGAATTCTGGGATGAATCTATGCTTCATAGGTCAAATTTCCTGTGGTGGCATTCTCCCTTCCATTGCTGGTTTTAATGGCTGTCAAAAATGGCTGGGTCACAAGGGACACAGCTGGAAAATCCTTGATGAAATAACAGTTTGGCTGACTGAATTTCACCCTGTTTTTAGTCACGTCAGACCACTTCACTAGTTTAAAAAAAAAGAAGAAAGAAACAAAGCAAACACTCACGTTCTCTCATTTTGTTTCCATTAGCTAAGCCCTCTCTCAAGTGTTTTATCACATAATGTGAAGGCCAAGGGGGTGTGCCTGGAAATTATATCTGAGCCCACCACCACAATACATCTTGCACGATTTTGCTACATTGGCAAATGTGAAGTTTCCGTGAGTGTCTAAAAAGGGATATTTCAAGGTTGTCCAGATCAAGTTTTTTAGTTTTCTCTCTGTTGGGCACTCATTGGGACCCATTTTGAAGTAAGGGATGGTAAATGGAAAACAGCTGTCGACAATTTCCAAACTTTAAAACAACAAAGTGGTGTGCTGTTACAGTTCTATTTAGGATTCAATGAAAATTAGTTACAATGCATTTCATGATCAAAATACTGGGTTTATAAAATGTTTCCATCAACATAATAATAAGGTTCAAGTTTCTTTTCTAGGTTTTCTTTTGTAATTTGCCAGTTGCCACCACCAACCAATTGAACACGTGATGGACATAAAAGCTTACATTTCAAATTAGACAGCACACATGATGTGACTTTCTGAAATTCGTGTTCATAATATAATCCCCTACTGGCAAGGAAGCAGTGACTGAACATTCATGCTGGAACTTTAGATTGTGTAAAAAATACAGATAAATATAGGCCAGATAAAGATGGCGTAAACTGAACAGGGAGTCACCAGTAAACAACCTAGTGACTCCCTGTTCTAGGAATGTAAATCTTATGTTTATATCTAATAATACCCATATGTTTAATTTGGAAAAAAGTACATGACAATCTGCCTGTTTCACTTGCAGTGCAACTTTAAGGAAAGTTTATACTTAATTCTTTATATAACATCTACTATCTGGCCAGTTAAGCCAGTCAGTGTATTGTATTGCAGTATTGTTGAAATCAGAAATCAATTGAATGATATATTATTAAAACATAAAGTGGCTGCATTAATTTAGCATTTTTCAAGGAACATTACCCTGTTGGATATCACGTGTACATGCAACTCTTTAAAAACTCCATATATCCATTTCATGCATGTGATGTGAAGACTGCAAAGATTTTGTAATTATGGACATGACGGGTCAACAAGATTCTCTGGTCTCATAATTTTTTTTAGAGGAGTATGAGTTTTTTTCTAAAACCAGTCTCTGAGCTTCATGTTAACCTAGACGAATATGACATAAATATATTTATATATATTCATGCAAGTGGGATTTAAACAGGCATAATTTTGCACTTTATCTATAAAAAAAATAAATTGCAACTTCCATTATATATTCAGACAGAATTGGCTAAAAATGCTAACCTATCAATTGCTATACATAAAAAAGTTAGCTAAGAATAAAGCTAAAAATGTCAACGTGCGGTTCCTTTGTTGAGGTTACTTCATATTTGAATGATTTTTGAATGTTGGTTTATTTTGAGCATACAAAGTCATTTGAACTCATGAATTGTGTTGACTTTTGCACCTTGACAAGCAGTTTTAAAACCAATTCATATTGTTGTCGTCCATTGATTTATTTCTTTGCTGGCAGGCAGTCTTAGTCTTTAGATAGAATTTTATTTTGATATTCATGGCTGTGATTAAAAGAGATCGGTTGCCATCACCCTATGATTTCCTATGAAAAACTGTTCACTCTGTGGGGACTCATGTATAAAAAGGGGGTCATGTAATGGTCGGTACTCTCTGTTGTTTGCAACACCAGGGTGTAGTCTTCAGAAACCAAAGAATTATGGGGTGAGCAGTAACCGAGGCTACATAAGGTTATATAAGCAAAAGGGGTTCACTTCCAGTTCTTGCAAAGGGAAGAAACTTCAGCAAGTGACTGACATGTCATTCATCCGCCAAACAAATTTGAGATATAAGCCAATGTTACATAAGATGTGGAGTAGCCGCAAAGCTTACACAAAATTGTAGTTGACATAGCAGATTCTCAGGGGCCAAGCTTCAAAAAACAATGTAAACTTAGCTCAGAATAATTTCAAATCCATCCAGCAGCACCACCCTCGCATTGCATGCCTTGTACTCAAGTTAGTTGCTGGCTTCCCAGCCGGTCATTTCTGTTGCGCTTTTTGATGAAGCTGGTGTGTATCCATAAAACATTCCACAAGCAGAAAAAGCAAAAAGAACATATTTCAAAATGTTTGAGTGTTGCTACTGTAGCCTTATGGCAGCTCTTGGCTTTAAGTTTCTGTATGTTGTTGGGCAACAAAATTTAAAGCTAATTGCTATGACAGAGATGAAAGTAGAGACCCCCCCCCAGACACCCCCATATACAAATATCATAATCAGCATCAGACCTGTAATTACAAGGTTCACCAGAAGTGCTTGTGCAGGATATCCTGTGGCACATTATTTAATGTATTTGTAAGATTAATTTGCAGAGCAAAGGGAACATAACAAGTAATCCCACTTGTTCTTTCAAATATCTTGAAGAAGTGTAAATGTTTTTACACGTGCATCTCAATAAATTAGAATGTAGTGGAAAAGTTCATTTATTTCATAATTCAACTCAAATTGGGAAACTTGTGTATTAAATAAATTCAATGCATACAGGCTGAAGTAGTTTAAGTCTTTGGTTCTTTTAATTGTGATGATTTCGGCTCACATTTAACAAAAACCCACCAATTCATTATCTCAACAAATTAGAATACTTCATAAGACCAATAAAAAATATTAAAAATAGTGAATTGTTGGCCTTCTGGAAAGTATGTTCATTTACTGTACATGTACTCAATGCTTGGTAGGGGCTCCTTTTTCTTTATTTACTGCCTCAATTCGGCGTGGCATGGAGTTGATCAGTTTGTGGCACTGCTGAGGTGGCCTGGAAGCCCAGGTTTCTTTGACAGTGGCCTTCAGCTCATCTGCATTTTTTGGTCTCTTGTTTCTCATTTTCCTCTTTACAATAGTCCATAGATTCTCTCTGGGGTTCAGGTCTGGTGAGTTTGCTGGCCAGTCAAGCACACAAACAACATGGTCATTTAACCAACTTTTGGTGCTTTTGGCAGTGTGGACAGGTGCCAAATCCTGCTGGAAAATGAAGTCAGCATCTTCAAAAAGCTGGTCATCAGAACGAAGCATGAAGTGATCCAAAATTTCTTGGTAAATGGATGACACTAGCACAAAAAAAAAACAAAAACAATGGACAAACACCAGCAGATGACATTACACCCCAAATCATCACAAACTGTGAAAACTTAACAATGGACTTCAAGCAACTTGGGCTATGAGCTTCTCCACCCTTCCTCCAGACTCTAGGACCTTGGTTTCCGAATGAAAAACAAAACTTGCTCTCATCTGAAAAGGGGACTTAGCCCAGGTAAGACTCCTCTGACGTTGTCTATGGTTCAGTAAATCTCTTGACGCATCTGTGTGTGGTGGCTCATGATGCCTTGATCCCAGCCTCAGTCCATTCCTTGTGAAGTTCACTCAAATTCTTGAATTGATTTAGCTTGACAATCCTCATAAGGCTGCGGTTCTCTCTGCATCTTTTTCTATCACACTTTTTCCTTCCACTCAACTTACTGTTAACATGCTTGGATGCAGCACTCTGTGAAAAGCCAGCTTCTTTGGCAATGAATGGAAACCTTTTTGTAAAATCATCACAATTAAAAGAACCAAAGACTTAAGCTACTTTAGTCTGTGTTCAATGAATTAATTTAATACACGAGTTACACAATTTGAGTTGAATTACTGAAATAAATGAACTTTTCCATGACATTATAGTTTATTGAGATGCACCTGTACATCTGCTAGTTAATCTCCTTGAAAAGTTTAAGCATCCCAACCAAACAAATACAGCTTGATGGCTTAACAAACTGTATGAGATTGAGATGGGATTTGTCCAAACAATAGAAGATGGGGGAGTGTTTGGAGCGGTTATTGCTGACACTTGTGAGTGCTTTAATATGTGTAAACATGATTCAGACTGTGCTGTATTAAAATTACCCAACATTCATTAAATTATCTTATTTTGTGTTCTGTAGAAGAATGAAAGGTTGAGGGTAAGCACATGATAACATTTAAGTTTTGGGGTGAACTATCCATTTAAAAAGCAATGCATGTTACATAATGAATAACACATTGAGTTAATTTGCGCATGGTCAAACCTCACAATTTTGTTGTCATATTTTTTGTTTTATGCACTATAAAAGTAGTTCATTGTTTTGTAACCTTATGTTTTCATTAAAATGTAGATTAAAGGTTGCATTGTGCATTCTACTGGGCTGGCAGCAAACAACAAAAATTCTTTCAAATTATTATTGTTTCGTTGCGGCAAAACTTGTTATAGTCAACATCGCACAAATGGTTTTGAATGTGTCAAGCCTTGGTGTTCATCTCGGTTTATTTTTTTATTGCTTCAGTTAAACAATGTACTGTAATTGCTCTGCTTTATGCCATAAATACTGTTTATGAAGTATTGTGATAATTACATGGATGTACAGACTGCCTTGTCAGTAATTGTCTCAGTTACGTGTGAACATAAGTACTCATTTAGAGACAAAAAATTGTACATTTAACTGCTGCTGTAACAGTCACTATATTGTATATAGACTTGTCCAGCTTGGAAGCTAACAGCATAATAAGAAACCTCATTAAGAAATCATTGCAGCCTCAATATAATGATCTTTGCAGGAGAGTAAGTAATTTTCATGCCACTTAAGTAGCGTCACATATTGAATTAGTTCTATACCGTTACTATAACGTTGTTGAAAGTGTTCTCTTAACTTGTCAGAAGTCAATACGATGGCTTGCACATGCATGCTTGGCATGGGAGAAAAGACCACAATGGGGTACCGCAGTTTGAAGAAAAAAAGAAAAAGAGGAAAGAAAGTGTAATATTTTTAGTTCCAAATTACAATGTTGGAATTGTTGCTTTGCTCAGCCGACTGTCCGGGGACTGGAATGGCATGATGGGAGCAAAGGCACTGCCAAACTCCACCCAGTTCCCCTCCCTCCTTCTCTCTGTCCTCTCTGTCCTTCTCATTAAACCCTCTCAGCACCAAAATCGCAAACCGGGCTCCAGCGCCCCTTATTTCTGCTCTTCCCCATCCCTCAGCCGGGTTTCACCGGCAGTGGCAGTGAGAGCCATTCTTAACTCACTGTGCGGTGAACCACTTTCATTAGTTGCAAGTGAAAGAGAAAAAAAACATGTCATCAGAATGCAACCCTAGCGTCAGGCCTGAATTTTTGAGGATAGCACGAAACAGTTCATCCATGCAGCTCTCCTTGATGTGAGACCAAGGTTCACAGAGTTAAGAAAACCCCTCTGTAAACCTGCTATTCAGCTCATATGAGGTTTTAAATGGAGTCTTCTCATGCTTCTTGCAGGATCTAAACATCTTTTTTTTTTTTTCAAACCATAAAAAGAAACCACCGAATAAAGTCAAAAAAGCTTGTTGAAATTCAGTATTTAGCAAGATTTCCACCTAACAAAATGCTCATACATTTTTTTCTCTGTATAATCCTACAATATATTTCTGCCTAGCTTAAAATTTTTGTAAGATGGTATATTTACCTATATATATATATATATATATTAGTTAAGTAAGTAATTTAACTTGAAAACTGTGAAGTGTTTGCGTGTGTTTTGATTCTAAAGTTTGACCCTAAATGTCCTGGGTACAGGATCTTCCACTACTCTGTGGGCACTGAAGGTACACAGACATTGAAGTTTACCATCTGCTGTGCCAGAATACCTGGCAACTGATGTGAAAACAACACAAGAAATCATTTGTCCACCCTGTTTTTGAGCTCTGAAGTTGCCATTTTATAGCCTTGCCACAAACTCCTACAATAAATTAGATAATGTCTACATCTCTTTACACCTCTTTTAAAGTTAACAAAGGAGAAAAAAGCCCTATTTTAGAAGTTATGAGGCAAATGACTTAAATGAACTACATGTAAGACGGTATCTCAAGATCCCAGTTAAAAGGCTATTTAAGATTCTTTAGGACCCAGTTCATGATATAACAACTATTACTGGAAAGGAAGCTGGTTTGCAGCAATTGAAAGCTTGTAAGAGTAGGTTTAATTGCTTGTTAGCAGAAAGAAAAAGTGGTGAAGTAACAAAACTGGCTGTTAAGTAGAAAGTAAAGCTGTAAGTTTTAATTAAGTACACCCATAAAAATGTATTTTTAAACCAATGCATTTATTCCTAGCAGTCCAGCTGGTTTTGAAGTCTTAATATATCCTTTTTTTTTGTTCTTCTGAAGAACTTTTAGCTGCTTCTAAGCCACTTCAGATGATGAGGGAGGGTATGAGAGGGTATTGCCAATTTGAAAGCCTTACATATAATTGATGAGGAAGAAACAACACTCTTTAGCAGGTATTCCATGTCCATTTTTATAAGTTAGGGGAGGGGATGGTGGAGGATGGATTTCAGAAGGCTTGCGATGACGAGGCTCAGGATTGGTGGATGCTGTTGTTTGGCATGGCCCCCTGCCAAGCACTTATGTCTTTATATACTGTAAACAGATGACCGACCAGTCCTGACTGTGTCTCTGTGTTCAACATTTCCTTCTGGCTCTCTCCATCTTCTCTTTCTTCTCTTCTTCATCTTTTCTGAAGACCTTTGCTGCATCTGTACACCTTCAAGACTTTCAACAAGACCGGGCAAAAACAGCAAACACATCCTCCTCCATAAAAACTCTTGAGTCACTTTTTTTCTAGAAACGTTTTAAGCCTTCAGCTGTTTGCAGTGTCGGCGTGGGAGAAAGAAACCATGTCTCAGCAGATGTTGCTCTTGACAGTGGTGTCCATGTGGCTTTTTGCCGGGTACTTCCTGGTAGAGGCAACATATTCCAGCCACAATATGCACAACCGCTATCGTGCATTCAATCACAATGCCAACATGGACAATCAGCTTCCTCCAGAGATACCTGTGGTGATGGAAGCAGAGGCCCCTCGTCCAGTCAACTTCAGTCGCACCTTTTATGGGATCATGTTTGATGCTGGCAGCACTGGCACCCGTATCCACATTTACAAGTTCATTCAAAAAGACCCAGGTAAGTCTTTCCATCTCCTTTCTCCATATTCCTTTTTTTTCGCACTAAATTAGCTCTGCAGTTCCCCAGATAACTTACTTGCTCCTCTTGTAGCATGAATTTGAATATTTCCTTTCCCGATGTGTTGCTCTGATGATCCTGACTCACATCCATGCTTCAGTGTAGCTTACACCATGAACTCAGAATGATCTTGAAGAGTCCCGCCTTGCAGACTCTGTGAACGGCTGCCCTCTCCATCTCTCTCTCTCTCTTTCTTGATCGCTTTTTCACTGAATCCCTCTCAGGAGCCAGTGGGTCATAGCAAGTCTGCTTACTGTGTCTGTGTTTGCCGTGGTTCATTCGCCTCATGGTGTGAAGGCAAACAGAAACACAGGGATGGGAAGAGGAAAGAGGGATGGAGAAAGTTGGGTAATAAGCAGCTGCAGTTTCATTTAATGAATTGCAACCCTGAGCAATATGTGAAAGACTATGGGTTTAAGCTGATAATGCAATAATCGGTTCCACAAAATACCCATCAAATGGAGACATGGCATCACTCCTGATGAGGTAAACTCTGAGCCTTGAGAAACTCTTAATTTGCCTGTCTGGAAAAATCATGGTGGTCGCCATCTGTGGTAAACATACAATGACCAAATGTTTCTGCTCATGCACAGTAACCTTAGGAGATGGAGTCGAGTTGCCCACAGTCCATCGCTAATGTGCACCTTCTAATAGCATAGGTATTCAGTTGTTCCCTCTGACATTTCTGTCTGTCTCTGTGTCCCACAGTTGAGCTTCCAGTGCTTGACAATGAGATGTACCATGCCGTGAAGCCTGGACTGTCAGCGTATGCGGATATGCCCGAAGTGGTAAGCCACTAACTTTCTTATAACAACATCAGGGAACATGTTATTTCTATAAAATTCTAATGGCTTTAATTTTTTCCAGTCTCGTTTGTGCAGTGCAGATGGAGAAAGCATTTTTTTTTTTTTTTTTACATTTCATTTGAAGACGATATCAAAAACAAAAACCAGAACCAGAAATTCTGTATTCAGCAATATGGAATTTGAATTCTTGGCTGTGCAATTATTCTTTAGTTTGTGACATTTGCAGATATTCTAGATATTCCAGTATTCTACTGGTGGGTTATCTTCCAATCCCAAACTCTGTAACCACAAGCCAAGTATATTGAAACAGTTAATAATTCTCTTCAATAATGAAACACCTTGATGCTGGTAGACAAAAAAGTTTCCAATTCACCCGATTATAGATCATGTTATTTAGCTCACTTTGAGGAGTTGTGGAATATTTGCAATAATATGTAAAAATAAAATAAAAAAATATTTTTCTAGGGTGGAGAAACCATTCGGCAACTGTTGAAGGTCGCAAAAAAGACAATTCCCAAAGAGCAATGGATACAGACACCTGTGGTTCTGAAAGCCACTGCCGGCTTGCGCCTGCTGCCTCAAGAAAAAGCCAAAGCCCTTTTGAATGAGGTAAGGCATTCTTTTCTTCACAGACAGTTTAGCAGAGAGAGAAACCATCCCAAAGGGATACAAACCATGTTGTGTACAAGAGAGAGAAAGAAAGACAGGAAAAGTAAGAGAGAAGAGAAACCAATACTGTGCAAATGCAGCTGTTCTGAGGCTGTCTGGAGTTGAAGGGACCCAAATGCCTTTTGAATTATCGTATTCAACGCCACCACAGCAGCCACACTTGTGGTTTCTAGCTTGCCCAGATTCAGACAAATTTGCCTAAGATTGATTCAGTGAACTTCCTATCGACTCCAGATAAAAAAGAGCCGGCTTGAAATGTTATGTTGTAACAACCAAATGGTTTCTTTCTTTTTTATAGTGTACATTTCAGAGGAACACATGAGTCATAAACTCTAGATTTCTTAACACTGTAGAGCTGAAATTACACACAAGGATTAATATATGTAATTTCTGATTTTCTCCATAGGTCAAAGACGTTTTTGATGACTCTCCTTTCTTTGTGCCAAAAAACAGTGTCACCATCATGAATGGAACCAATGAGGGTACTATAACCTTTCTTTGTTTAAAATATCTAAACTGAAGCACAAATGTATAACTCATAATGTAATGCACAGACTTTGAAACATCCGTTATTGTGATAGTGACCTGAGTGTTTAATATAACTGTCTGGATTAAACCTTGTCTGGAAGCCTCCTATGCTCAATATAAAATAATCCTCGGTATTTTTAAATTTAAATTGACATTCGGTTTCATGCAAACTCAGACATTCATGTGTTTGTTCTGTGGTTTTATGAGGTGTGGCTAATTTCACATCTCAGACAGATTAAATACCTGAGCTGGTCCTTGATGGCCCCAGTATAAGATGTATATTTTCTGTGGAGACATTGGTCTACATTTGAATGCAGTACTATTGAATATAGCAAAACAATACTGAATATGTTCAAATGTCAAATAATGTCCCAATAGTGATTGGTGTTTACCATGTTATTTAGAGTTGGAACTCAAATTCTGCATCTCAACTGCATTCTTTCTCTTACAGGGGTCTTGGCATGGGTTACAGTAAACTTCCTTACAGGTACAGTCATGAATTATGTAATTAAAGTATTTTGTTTAACCTAAGAGTGGGCCATGACTCTACGCTAACTCTAGTTATATTTCTTAATTTAACTTAATTTACATAATATACATTTACATGCTTTTCATGGATTTGAACAACTGATAATAAACATGTTTATTATACTTTTGCACTGCAGGTCATTTGTATACTAAAACAAGAAAAATTGTTGGGATCCTGGATTTGGGTGGGGGTTCAACTCAGATTACTTTCCTTCCTAAGTTTAAGGTATAATGATTGGACAAATCCACAGTTAACATATACTGGCTAGAATGTTTCAGATTTTTTTTTTTACATTGACATTGTTCTCTTCTCTTCCACAGAAAACTGTGTTGACTGCTCCTCCAGACTACATTGCCAAAATCAATATGTTTAACAGCACTTTTGAGCTGTATACTCACAGGTCAGATAACTTGACAATACATATCCTTTCTAGACAAAGACTAACAATATGTCATCAGAAGAAAAAAATATTTGTATAATTTTTTACATTTGCAGTTATCTTGGAAATGGACTATTTGCTGCACGACTGGCAACTCTTGGCGCTCTTGGTGCAGATGGTAATTACTAATAAAATGTTTTAATATCTTCTAACTTTATTTTATATGGATGATTATTAATTTATCACAATGTTCGATCTTCAGGTCTTGATTGGAAAGTTTTCAGAAGTTCTTGTTTACCCAAAAAATTCAGAGAAGACTGGAGTTTTGGTGGACTCACCTACAAAGTCAGTGGAATCCCAGATGGTGAGTGACCAGAATTGGTCAGAATTGTCTTTAAGCTTCCATTAATAGTTGGACTAAAACTGATAAAACATATTTCATTTTGCTTTAGTTAACTTCTCCAGGTCTGTTTCGTATATTTTTGGCTCCATAGAAATACTAACATAACAAACATTGTATTTAAACAGAAAAAAAAATAAGTCAGTTTACTCAGTTCACTCATCAAATGATTCAACAACTCTGTAACCACAGACATGTAAAAAGAAAAAGAAAAAGATCACATACTTGGTATTTAGCCTAGCCTTTTCTCCCTTCAGCAATGTTGTGTGGCAGAATCACTAGCTATGATGGGCCTTTATAAGCAGTCCATATGGTTTCCAGCTGGTTGACCTGACCAGACAGTTAGCTCCAGGTCATATGAAAGCTGCCTATTAGGTGCTTCCTAGTGAGGAAACCACTCTCTGAAGAGTTTGTGGCAAACCCTTAAACTCACCTAATTATGCTGTAAGGAGGCACTCTCCTTGAAATGCACACTTTCCATTCAAGATACCACAGATATCAAACATATTGTTAAGGTTAGATTAGTATTCACCTTACAGCCATGGACTGCCCCCAGAAGTCTTAATGTCTGTTTATACACCAATTCTGGGTGTCCGACTTGAGTTTGCATGGTACGGAGTATACATGGGACTGACACTGCTGAGCAAATATATCCCAGCAAAGCATAAAATACAAACAAATGTTGATTGGTTGCTTCACATGTTCGTCAGACTGTCTATTCCTGTCTAAACAGGGATTTCTTCAAAGTGGACCACCAGACTTTATACTGATGAAATTACTGAAAAAATAAACTTAATATATATATTAATAACATTACATCTGGCCCTTTATTTCCAGGTTTTGCAGGGTATAAGTTATGCTACCAAGAGATAATGCAGGTGGTGAAAGGGATTGTGCACCAGCCCTTTGAAGTCAAGGGAAGCAGCATCTTCTATGCCTTCTCCTATTACTATGATAGAGCTGTGGAGTCTGGTCTCATTGGTAAGACTAAATTGGGGATAAGGGGGGTCAGTGCTATGTAATCTCTCCAAATGAATAATCTTTAAAAAATAAACTATATTGTCTCAATCTTTTAGATGGATCCCGTGGTGGTACTGTGGAAGTCAGGGATTTTAAAAAGAGAGCCAAAGAAGGTAAGACTTTGGAAATTCTCCCAATCTCCAAAAAACACTCACGTCAAAGTCCTGCCGCACATAGCACAAACATTAACCCTCACTGCTTATTTGCATTTGAGGTTCTCGACAATCACACTGGCTTCACAAAATGATAGCTCAGCCACCACATAAACATAGGTTACACCTCTCCCACACATATACTTCTGCTTGCGTGTGTTCACCTTTTTTGTACCTCTCCGAGCTGCTATCTCAGCTTTTCCATGCCCTTACTAAAGGATTTTGTTATGAATTCTTGAACAGAATGTGATGCTTATGTCAGTTTAGGGTCTGAAACTGAATCATGTGGCTCACTTGGTAGATTGTGTCCAACAGTAAATGTCAGCAGAGATGATTTATCACTAGGGGGAATGAGTTGGAATCTTATGTAAGGCTATTATTTGTATGATGACACTGTCGCATGGTCTCGATGAACCACATTTGGCACATTGGTTATCCCAATGGCAGCAGCCCTGTGGATACCCCCCTCACACCTAATGCCAAATACCTAACTGGAGGCAGGCAGGACTTAATGTTCTACCCTTTGTGGGAACACTCGGCATCCCTTGTGATTTGGAGCACAATCAGCACTTGTGTACGAAATTATTAATTCCCACTTTCCTCCTCATCTCAAATTTTCCCAAATCGCATTGTCAGCCAGAGGAAAAACAAAACATTGGGAAGACCTGTTTCACAAAGACGTGCCAGACAGTTGTAGCAAACACAGTACCGGTGCCTCAATGTCTTACCTAATTTCCCCCCAGACTCTGACACACTGCAGCATGACAATCAACAGTCTGGGACTAAATGTACACTATGCTTATCATATCTTGTGCAACATAGAAATCTTTTAGTCTTTTAATTTTCTCTTGGATTTTTTATTTCCCAATTCTGTACTCAAGAGTTACAAAATGTTTACATTTTCTGAAGAAAAAGTGACTGGTGTTGCCCATGCAAAACTCATCGCCGTGAGCATTGCAAAACTTTTCAAAGTAGCTCTTAGTGCTAGGGTGTTCTAGGTGGTTGCTACACTAGGTAGAAGGTATAACTCATGTCTGTAGCACAGACCATGTGGGATGAGAAATGCGTCAAGGTTTAATACTAAGGCTAAAGGGTTTGTTCTAATCCCTAACTTTAAGTATGAGCAACAGCTTCCCTTCGCAAGCACAGCTAATTATTGTTCTTTTCTTTTACTTAAACAAGTGTGCAACAAGATGACTAAATACCGTCCAATCAGCCCCTTTTTGTGCATGGACATGACCTATATCACATG
The DNA here is from genome assembly GCF_003368295.1 of Carassius auratus. NCBI lineage: Eukaryota > Metazoa > Chordata > Actinopteri > Cypriniformes > Cyprinidae > Carassius > Carassius auratus. Next base: position 7,086,487 of record NC_039284.1, read on the forward strand.
CCTATTGAAAGAGGGATTCGGGTTCAAGGACAGCACTGTTCTGCAGGTGAGTGGGAAATATTAAAACATCATAATTTAAAAATGTGAAACTGGACATTTATAGGTAAAGTCACTAAAATTGGGATCAAACCTCTCTACTAGCTCAGTGTTTGTACATATTTGAGCATACTGAATTAAATAGCCAAAATCCTGATAACATTCCTTTGCAGAGGAAGTAGTACAAAGTAAGCAGCATAATGAATAAATGATCTTCTTTGAACAGCTTACTAAAAAGGTGAATAATATGGAGACAAGCTGGGCACTGGGCGCCATCTTCGATCATTTCCACAATCTCAACATTCATTAAAGCCAGCAGTCTTGCAATGGACACCAGCATGAGGGGGCGCACAGGGGTCAAGCCGGGGCAAAACTCACCTGATCAAGCAGCCCCTCTCTGTCCTCCTCCATAACTCTTAAGTGAGTTCAGACCGGCCCTGCACTGCAGCCCTATATCACAACTCCCTACCCCCTCACCAACTAAACACTTACAGAACTGTTCACAAAGAAATCACTATATTTTTGTAAAGATGGCCAGGCCAGCCTGCAATTTCTACTGTATGTTTACATTTTTTTCAGTTGTAGTCTCACCTGAGACACTGTCTGTCTGTCTGTCTGTCTAAGCTGGCAGTTTTCAAAGTTTCAGTGTTTAACTCACCCATTTAAAGCTTCATGTAGTTGTGCAGGATATTGTGCAGTGGGACACATGTAAAAACATTGTGTTTATTATTGAAGCTTCTGTAGCCTCTCCTGCAGTAATGTTAGTGGTAGTGCTTGCACAGTAGTGTAGTGCTGTTTTAGGTTATGGTAAATTATAATTCAGTTTCCATTTACTGCCCCATCGAGCACTTAACATTTTAACGTAGCTGGTTCAGTTACAGCCATCTGTTTTGGAAAGTTGTTTGGGATCAGCAGCTTAACCTGGGGTTGATTTGGCTGGTAGGGACAAGGACAAATCATACATGTACGGTCACTTTACTTGGGTACATGAGTGTAACATATTCTTTTCTGTTTGTCTATTAAGAAAGTTAGCATAGCAGAGCTGAAGAGCTGAGTTGGAACATTTTTCAGAAGCATATCACATTTTGGTGAAAATCTATAGTGGCCTTTTTCTTTTTTAGCCAAGGTCTAACCAGCCATGGTTTTTAACACTGAATGGCATGCAATTAAATATACTTGCCATGCAGCCATTATCAAATTATAAAAAGGCATATAAACTTACATGGCTAAATCCTATCAATACTTTGATAAAATATAACTCAGAAGTTATTAAATGTTATTAGACATTATGTGTTACTGTATTCAATTCAGATGGGAGTTATTTTTATGACAACAGAGTTTAGAATACTTTAAACTTGGGTTGGTTATTGTGGATGGCTCGAAGACAATTTAGAGGGTCATTGTGTAGAACAGTGTTGAAATGTTCCTGCTTTGTGTATGCATAAATGCTCAGGTGTAATTGGGCAGAATTTCGTTCGATTTTGTGACAGGTGCATACTGCTGACCGACTTAGTACCATTTTTTGGCAGTATCATGTTAATTGTGTTTTGTGAATTATTGTACAAATATTTATTACAAGAATACTTGCTAAATATGCAGCGTACTGTTGTTGCATCTCTTAATCCATCTGCTTCTTTAAAGCTGCTGCAGTATACCTGTTTATGTATTTTACTATGTTTGTATATACACATCAGTAATGTATTTTACCAGTTGTCACAATACAATGTATGACATGAAATTATCATGTACTGCTTCGCCATTTTTAGTTATTCGACAACAAATGCTATAAATATGCTTTCTAATTCAATGTTGTGTATGACCTGATAATTGTACATGAATGAATCATATAACAATCTGTTGAATTACTTAACTAATGGGATGTTAAAATACATTTAACCTATAAACTTAACTCGATCCATCAAGTATATTCTAACTTAAGGTAACGTGATCTTGAAAGTTACAGATATTTTTTTTCTTAAAGTGTTGACACATTTGTATTAGAATAACTAAATCTTGATTTTCGTGTGTTTTAAAAACTAGGCCTGACACGAAATACATAACAAATATTATAATATAAACATTACATAACAAACAGATAATAAATGCTTGCTTACCTTCTCGCAAAGAAATTGATGTTTTCACGGTTAAGTCACATCCATGCTCTACGCTCACGCTGGGCGATTTAAATGCGCGCCAAATATAACCGCGTGTCAATTCTCGCGAGATAAAAGGTAAAATAATTTGGTCAAACGGCGAACTGAGATGTGGATTTTTATTCGTCTTCATTAGAAGATTATGATTTAGGTCACTGGAGTCCTATTCAAAAGGTAAATTCATTACGAGAGACATTTCTCATTACGAGATACATTTCGCATCACTTACTTTATTTCCAATTCAGTTCAATTGTACACCTTTGCCTTACAAATACTGGCTACGGAATCTCTGTGAAATCAAACTTTAGGAGACATCTTTATTTTAAAACTAAATGCATACCAACGGATAATACAATAATCCAGCATAAACCAAATTTCGTGCCTAAAGCCTATTTTAGTTTGACATCTGCTCCACAAATAGGTCATATAATAAATCATATCTCTGTAATTTTGATAATTGAGAAAAGTTACGACCATATAGATTAACGAAATTTGATGTTCATCACGAAACATAAGAACCATGCTCAATACACACAGAAATTTTTATGACTTGTATGTTTGAATAGCCCTAACACACTTAAGAATTGTGTATGTTTCCTATACACATACAGTATATATGTATATGATTATCTTTTAAATTACATTATTTTAAATTACATTTTTCTTTATTCGCTCTTTGTTCTTCAAAACTGGAGCAACTTCAAGTTTGAGAAACGGTAGATCACATTTTCGTTCCATTCACAAAGGCAGCAGAGCAGTAGTAGTTACATCTTGTATTTATTTTATATAACATTTTCACATGGGTTATTGGAAAAGATGGCATAAAAATGTTAACCCACAGAGGAATAAAATATAATTTATTAATTTACACTTATAAATTCCATGAACACAATCTAACATTAGAGATCCAGCAAACATCCAGTTGGCAGCTACAGTTTTACTTGCTGGCGTAGGCCATGATCTGCTCCTGTGGGTAGAAGAAAAATATAACTTCAGTAAGTGACTTAAATGTAAGCAATATTCATAATTCACAAATGCACATCTTCCCACTTTTGATCATGAAGGGCAAGAAGTCCTCCTTAGATTACATTTGAGGCACTTACACAGGCTGTAATGTCTATATTAGAAACACCAAATGTGGGAGATATCCCTCAAGGCTTAAAACAAGTTACGGGCCCTCTGGTTGGAAACGCTTAGTAAAGGAATGAAGCCATTTCATAAGAGTGGCCTGTAATAAAAGGAGTGTGAAAACACAAGCCAACACCACCATGCACAGCCCTGCAACTCCACCCACACACTTTCGGTAACAGTAAATTTAGGGCTAAACATAACCATAGTAGTAGCTCCTGACCATGTAAATTACAGGCATGGATAAGAGTAGAAAGGCATGTAATCAGAGGACAAGATTGGGGGGATGGGGTGAGAGAGGGGAAGAAGTCAGAGGAAGAGCGAAAGGGGGAGCAAAAGTTGGAGAGGTGAAAGAAGACTGAAGCTGGAAGCACAACAGAGGCACAGATAACAGAAATGAATGAGAACAAGAGCGGATTGCTACAGAGCTGAAGAAAAGAACAAGATCCAAAGTGATGGAATATGATGGCGGAAGGGAAGATTGTCCAATCATTTCAGAGCAAGAAATAAAAATAAAACTGACATTTTGAAGGAACTGTGGGAAGAATAAGAGATGTAATCATACTTTAAGTGGAGGCAGTGCGTTGGTAGCCTGCAGGCCGAAGGTTCTCAATAGAACCATAGGTGCAGCATTAGTGGAGTACAGTCTCTTCATGAGGTCAATGGCTGCCATCATAGGAAGATTGTGTCGCTGACGTTCAGTCTCAAACTCCAACAAGTGCTGCATGGCTCCTAGAGTTCAAAGGATCAACGGTTAAACAGAAAGCATGTGAAATACTTCTTCTTCAAAAGTTGTCCTTTCTGTTATCCATTTGGTGCTTGTTGTCTGCACATAATTTACACCTGCAGAAATCTCTGCAGATTTACACAATAATCATATGCCATTAACTTTTACACATCCTGTGTCTTGCATCAGAATTTTTTTAATGCTTTTAAAAAGCATTCAATCAGCAATACGAAGGTAGTACTTTCAGCTTAATTTCATACACTTTACTGCATATACTAAAACTCCACGACAAAAATTTCAGGTGACTTTGCTCCAAA